>NC_133823.1:38924026-39076141 GCF_047830755.1 Zonotrichia albicollis
AATTCACAAAATATCTACAAAATCTAGTTAAAACTATTAAAATCAAAACTGTACATAAAATTTACAAAAAATAGGAGAAAATTAATTGCATTAGAACTATATAAATATACGCATCATGCTAACATGGAGAAGTGGTATGTGATTTTTTTTTTTAACATAGAAAATGTAAGTACATAAAGGATGTTCAGAAATGGCACAGCCAATGGAAATCTTAGAACTTTCCAAATACAGTAGGTCAGGAAATGGAAAGAGGTTCATTTAGTGAAATGAACTGCATGATCCAATGCTGCCATGCCAGTTTAGCTCACTGAAACAAAAGCATTCACCGTGGTTGGGAAAAAAAAAAAGAAAAAATAAAAAAAGCTCTTGAAAATTGTTCTAGATTTGATAAAGTTTGTTAGAGTCCAGGCACTTTTGTTGAGTGTGTCAGACTTCTGTATGTTGCTGGGAATCAAGCGGAGGAATTTTCACATCTTCGAAGTGAGCATCATCTCCACTCTCATAGTCACTCATCATGACTTCAGACTCCATTTCACAGCATGCTGACACATCCGAGCAGGAGGCTGTGGAAGCGTACACAGACATGGACATGTTGTCTGCAGGGGGTGCCTCAAAGTCTGGATTGAACCCCAGCGAGTACGGAGCGAACGGCTCTCTGTAGCTGCCGCCGCCGCCGGGGGCGGTCTGAGGTTCTGACATGTCTGCAGGGTAGTGATGGGGAAGGTACTGGTTAAGGTTAAATCTCTGCCTGCTCCTTGTGGAAGAACCCAAGCTACCTACGGCTGGCATGTCTCTGGGTGGCTGTATTGACTCAAACTGGTCGCTGTATTCAGGTGGTAATGGTGGAAGCTCATCAGGTGCATGGAAATCATCAGGTGGAGGTGGAAAATCACTCTCTATGTCATAACCACCAGGGTAATAGTCTGTATCGATGGCATTTGGATCTGTGTAGAGGGGAGCTGACTCCTCCACCACTTCGTAATTTGGATACTCTTGGATACCTGGCAACTGAACACTTGGCATCCAATCTGATGTATCCCAGTGATAACCTGAAAAGTTAATTAAAGAAAAAAATAGTATTATTGTCTTGTATTCAAGTCAGTCTGAACTGAGAAATCAACACATGTATTAAGACAACACAATCACTGTGATTAGGACACCACTTGTTAATCAGCAGTTTGCCCTGGTTGCACAAAGACATTCAACACAACTTCACTTCATGCCATGCATGAGATAGTGCATCATTCACAACTTGAACTTTTACATTTTCCCACACATCACACCTAACATGGGAAGAGCTGTAGTCACCTATGGAATGTGCTGTCACAATACATAGTTGTTCAATGGATAGCAAAGAATCAACACCCTACCTGGTGCAGCTAAATACTTAATTGTTGCTGAGTAATTAGTTAGGGTGATAACAATGGCCTATTTTTCTTAAGAATATAGTTAGCATATATAAACCATTACTTTCTTAGATAAAAGAAGCAATTCCTATTTGGTAAAGTATTTCAGACCATTTAAAGTGACTCTGCCGCTCAAGCACATTATAAAGTTAGTTTCACAAAATGCTGTTAGCTCTACAGGAACACCTCTGATAAAAATCTTACGTTATTAGTAAAGACATTCGACATTCAACTACAAGAACAAACCAGGAAAATCAAGCTTAATCATGCAAAAATGACTGGACTTGATCCTCTCTTGCAAGCTCCCTTTGAATAAGTTTGTATTTGCTGGAAACTAGATATAAACCTAAACTAACTAAAACCCAATAATTTCTCTCATCTGAACATCAATAAAAAAATACAATGTTGTGATATAGTACAAATCTAGTAAAAAGAAATCACTGCAGACAAATGCACAGCAAGCAACTGATAGTAAGTCTGTGTTAAAACCAAATATTAACAGAAATTTTGGTGAACATCAATGAACTGCATGCAGAAGTCACCTCTTGAATTGCTGAGGTCAGGAACAGCAAAAGATTCTTTAGATGGCAGAATAAGAAGAAAAAGGAGAAAACATCTGTAGTTAGGAATCAAATAGTAGAACCAATATGAAGACAAACAATGACTAGTCACTATGAAATTCACACTGTTTTTGTCCAGTTTAATTAGCAATACTAAAATTTTTTTAAATTTTCTCCTGAGCTCCTTATTTGTTAAGACTTGAACTGTAGGACAGCTACTGAATTCATGTACAGCCCATCTGGGACATGGTTGTCTTGGGGTAAAATCTGCAGTCTGGAGTTTACTGAAATCCTTGTATCAGTATATACTGATCAGTATATACAGGACTTATGCTACATAAGGTAGTAGGACTTGATCTGATTTTTTCTTTCCTTGTATCTACCATTGTGTTTTCATACAGGGATCCATCTATTGGTGGTTACACTTAGAAGTATCTCTTGAGTATCAGGGTAACTCTTCCTTTAGTGTCTGGCTTCCATACATAAGCAGTGGGAAACCTGCCTCCCCCTTTGTACAGCAATTCCAACAACTCACACTCAGCAGAGAACTGCCCTGCTAAATATTACACCTTTCTCTATTGAGGAATCTATATTCCCTATTAAAGGCTCTGTGGATGAGTGATGACTATCCTAATGGCAGAATCTTCTCCTAAGAATTCATACTTTCATCTGTGGGAAGACTGAAGAGACAGAGGACTCTTCAGAGAGAAGTTCCTTTATTTTTAAGCTTGCCTAGCCCAGACGCACTGTTCAGACTAATGGAGATGTCAGTCTGAACTCTGCCTCAGAAGAAGAGGAAAACCTAGATGTCTACATTCCTTGGTGAAAGTGCTCTAAATTTCCACTCAATTTCCAAGTTTTGCACCCAATTTCCCAGGAAAAATGAAGAATGTTGTCTTCTAAGTGGACTAACGATCAGAACCTTCTCCTGGAGTTAAGGCCAGAGATGTTTTAAGAGTCTCAAAGACCCTTTAATGTAAATAGCAGAAACACAAACTAGAACTGGACGTGCTCATCTTTATGTGACAATCTGCTGGATTGGAGCTGTATTTTCTCTTGCACTCAGCATTGCTACAACCTGAGGAGCAGCGCAGAGAATAGAGGCCCAAAACTGTCCTAGATGAGATTAGCTACAGTTCATGCTTCCAGGATGCCTGTTGGACAGAAACACTTGGGGACACTACAGGTATGGACCATCTGTCCCAGAACACGCTCTTGCTGCAGGCTTGAGTAAGGATCTCTGCTGCTTGAACTGACACCCTCCCTGAGGGTGCTCAAAAGCACAACTCCTTACCTAAGATGCTTATCAAGAGGAAATGCTTATTAAGAGCAGAAACTCTCAAATGTTAAGAAGCAGCTGGAGTAGGACATATTTAATCTCAACAATTGCAACACACACAATGTCTGTATTTATCTTATGGTGATACTAAAACACCAGGCAATATTTTTATCTTTGACTTGAAAACTACATCTATAACTTTCAGATTCTACCAATTAAAATCTTAGAGAAAATCTGAGTCGGTTATTAAATATTTCCCCTGGTACATCTGGCCTCTTTTAGTCCTGTAATTCTCCCATTCCCAAGTACTGTGCATTGCAATTTTTTTTTGCACAGGCTATTGTCTATAGGTACACATTAATGAAATGGCACCCTCATTAATGAAATACTCTCAAATAATTGTAAGTCCTTGTATTTGTCTACTTTTTGTGTGCCTGTGTAAATTAAAAAGGGTGCACTTCAGATAACAAACTAAAGTGAAACTTCAGCTACTCTAATAGATTTTATGTTCTTACAATGGCTTCATTTTAAGTAGGACTTAGTAAAAAACATTATGTTTCCCAGTCTGTATTTCGAAATAGGAAGCATAGACTGGATCTATTTCAGAAGAAACCTCTGCAAATTCATGGTCATGGAGTGAATCATTTGCCTTTTACTGGAACTTACTTAAAGTAGTATTTAATCAATTGAAACAACAAGTTAGCATTTGTATAGACTCACTGGTACTTTTATTACTCATATTATTTTGTAAAGAGTTTGTATTTCCCAGAGTGGTTAGTTCTTAAATGTTAGGAGAAATAAAATAACATACCATTGAAAATGCCTACCTTACCTCCTTCTAACTTCCAAATACATACTACACACATACACACAAAAATATGTGTATGTACATATACCCAAATGCACGTTTTAGGTGCTGTTGTAAGGCTGCATAGTAACAAGCTAGCTAAAGTGAGGAGGATGTATATGCCTACATATCTCAGCTGCAGACAGAACTATTTTTTTTTCTACTTAAGAGAGAGATTGATCTGAAGACCAAGGAAGTGAGTACTGATACAAGACTACTTTGATTCTGCTCAGCTGGACAAGGTGTCAACAGGTGTGGGTGGGAGAAGAAAAGAAAGCAGAGGCTGCTGCAGTCATCTACAGTACTGCATGTATTTGCCTTTGATGTTGTCTCAATTCTTCTGGCAGCTTTAGTATTAATATTTTCAGAAGAGAGTAAGCACCCTGATCTTTTTATGCTAATCCCTTTTTTCCCAAGAAAATACACTTTGAAACCTGTTGACAAGGCATCCACACCATACTCAAGAAAACATTAACAGATCTACAAGATAAATATATTTTTTGCTATAACTTATCAGAAAGTCTAAGTAAATAATATTCTATAACTCACATCTGGCTTCTACATTACTAGAAGACAATGTAAGACAACAAACATGCATTATGCTGCCAAAGCAGTAAATAAATATGAAAACATGTATATACCTTCTTTTTCCACCGAGTCAACAACAGCATTGACAAGGTGTATTACAGTCACTACGGAAGCTTGTAAAAGGTATAAAAGGAGCAAATTAAAACAAACCTATAGTTAGTATCACTTTAAACAGCAGACAGATACACATAAAAACCCCCATCAACACCGTGAAATTGCAGTTTGTTACTGTTTTATAGAGCAACATTATTAGTGTACATGCACATTCACTCTCAATCTAGAGAGTAGTTGCATGTAACACACAAAACACATATTTAATGCTCAATTTTATTATTGCTAAACATACAAAAGTAACTACTCATGAAGTACATTTTGCATGAGCACAAGGCTGCTTAAGTTGTTTTAGAATTTCTGAAATGTTGCCTAAATATACTCATTTGCATCATACTTTATCTATATAGCAACAAACTAGACTTTTCTCAAGGCTTGTGTTGAGTGAATTAAGGATTGTTGCATTAGACTTCTCCCTTCAAGATGTAAACTATGTTGCCTCCCTACCAATGAAAGATACGGGAAAGAAATTTTCTCTGAAATGAACTAAAAGGATAGAATATGAAAAATACCTACTGAAAATTTCTGTTACTCATCTACTTAAGTTTTGTATAAAGTAGAGGAATACCAAATTCAGGCTGTTACATACTTATTTTAAAAAAACCAAACTTGAATGTATTTTTTTATGTCTTCACTTCCCCTCAAGATAGTTTTGGAATGGAGAAGGATTTATTCTTATAAGGTAAAAATGAAGTAAGCACATGCAACTGTTTTGCACAGCTCAGGGATTAAATATCAAGCTATTAAATTCTGAATCTACCAAAATGGAAGGAAGGAACAGTATCTATGATGCTACAGCTACTTCTCTTAAAATTATGTATTAATGAGTAATCAACACATGACAGGAAATGGGAAAAAGAATATACTAGACATATAAGACAGTGAGGAGGGGAGAACAACACGTACAACACGACACTTAAAATCACAGGGAAAAAAGTTGCAAGTTGGCATCAGGTCTACTGATAAAATGATGAGGACTGCAAGCATACCATTTTACTTTCACCAATCATTAAATCACATAGTTTTCTTTCATGCTGTTAATAACAAATTACTCTACTTCATTAAGAAGCAGAATGTTCTTTATTCCTAAGCTAAAGGAATTTCAAGTTATTTTTTACCAGGCAGAGACAAAAGCAGAAAGTGGAATAAAGAGTCAAAGCACACCTTAACTTAGCAAATTAAGTTATGAGAAAACTGTGGCTTTGTCCAATCAGTATGACATGCTTCTGAATACACAGATGCATTCATATCAACTACAAAAGCATCTGTCATCACAATGGAAAAGACATCCAATTAATAATAATCAAACCCACAAGTATGTCTGCTGATTATATTTTGATGGACTTGAGATGTGATCAAAATATTTATATTTTTATATTGGCTTTTTTCAATGTATGAAATGTTTTTATGAATTCATTTCAATCATGGTGAAAGCCAAATATACTGTTCTATTGTAACAAAAGTCCTTTTTGTGAAGTTTCCTTCATTACTAAAGTAATCAAACTTACAAGCAGTCCCTTAAACTCTGCTCTCACTCAGAACTGATCTGATCCATATGGGAGCTGAGGTCGCAGCAAGAAAAAGAGAAGGAAACAAATGAAACTGTAACACCAGAAAGCTTTTTACTGAGAGCTGAACAGCAAAGTGAAAGTTATATTTGTGCAGAGGCCATTTTTTAAAATTCACTGTATTCTTGCATATGATGATAACTAAGGATAACCTAGAAGAGTTTACCAAATTCTAATACGTTTTAAACACAGGCTCTGAGCAACTTGAGCTGCATTTTCACTGTAATATTCTAACAGCAGAATGATTATAACTTTAAAGTAAAGTAATTAACAGTTTCATAGAGAAAAATATATTTTTTTTAATTAACAGATTTGGGCATTAACCTAAGTAAATGCAAATATATATTAAATAAGCTACTATTTAATATATATTCAATATATGTAAATCCTATTGTTACTGAGAGATACAGATGCAAAGACAGAACAAATGAACATCAGCAGCGGTACAGAATGGTTGCATTTTACGTACCATTGTCATCACAGGATTCAGACTGGAAGGAGCTGAGAGACTGGACCTCAGACATGCTTTCTCTTGCACTGTAAGGATGGGAGTTCTTTTCATCCAGAGGCTTCTTAGAAAGGCAGGGGTCAAGATCTACTACTTTAGCTGAAAGAAAAAGTTTCAAGTGAGACAATGAATAGATTCTAGATTAAAGAATCAATACTACTTAAAGCTGAAGTCTGCACGTTTTTACAAAACTTAGTAGAGCATGAAGGCTGATCAGAGACAAAACCCCGTGAAGACATAATGCCTTTTGTACTCTAAGAGGTGTAGACAGAGACTTTGTACTCATATTAAAATTGTACCAGCATACCCATTTAACAGGAAAGTAAAAATAGGAATGTCTCTTACTGTCATAGTCAAAATCCCAGCTGGGTTTCTGTATTGAATCACTGTCTGAAGGTGAGTTGGAGGGAGGTGGAGGTGGCAAGTTTGGTGCAACACTGCAAACAGCTACAGCTTTCCGGTGACCATGTACAGAATCTGGGTTAAAAGTACTAAACTCAGGGTGCTCAGGGATAGCAGACCCTTCAAAAGAATTCCTGTCAAGATTGTTCCTGGAGTCACTTGGAATGCTTGGAGTGTATGAAATGGGACGAACAGGAACCTGTGGTGGGATGTCAGAATAGATGTTCTTATTCAATTTTGCATCAAAACACGGTCTTTGCAAGAAGGCTGTCGTAGCTCCCAGTTGCTTGTCTTCAGGTTCTGGCTGGTGCTTCTTCTTCCTACCAACCACTTTGCGGCAAACAACAAAAATCACAACTAACAAGAAGATTCCTGCGACGAAAACAATAATCCCAATCACTTCAGCTAAGCCAATGTTCCAAGATGTCGAAACATATTTATTGAGAACAATGTCTGTGCAGTGTTTGCCTCCAAATCCACGACTACAGTTGCAGTGGTATGAACCATATGTATTCTCACAAAGGGCACCATTGAGACATGGGTTTTCTACGCATTCATCGACATCAGTCAGGCACCTATCAGAAACAGAGCACAGCAGTGATGTTTAGTTTACATCAGCAGTCTTTGTTGTAATCTTGTTCTCAACAGTTTTAGATCTGTTTATTATAAGGTACTGCACACTAACATGCATTTTACTGTTTTATCAACATCCCAGATTTCAACCAGTTTGAACTGTAATCTCTTAATTAATACTACTACAATTCAACGTATGTGAAATGCCACCTACCTTTCTCCACGAAAGCCAGCTTCACACTCACAAACAGGTCCATCCAAACTGTCAATACACTTGCCACTGTTTTTGCAAGGATTGTCTTTGCAATATGGACCCAGCTGGCATCTGCAAAGGCAAAACAAACAAAACCAGCTGAACATTACCTTACTGCAAGCGATTTCATAATGTGGGATACAGAGCTGTAACACAGGGGCTGCTGTTAACTTCAGCCACCTCCAGTATGTCTCAAATCTGAGCTTAAAGTAGGAAACACATTAAAAAAATCCAGAAAAATGTTACACTTATATCCTGTTTTCCAAGGGGTTCATTGATACAAGGAACCACAGAAACATACCTTTGACCTGTATATTGTCCTCGGCACTGGCAGATAAAATCATCACTGACTGGGATGCAAGTCCCACCATAAAGGCAGGGGTTGGAGGCACATGGGTTCACACTTACATCGCAGTGAGTTCCCATAAACAAAGGTGCACACTTGCAGTAGTAACCTGAAATCAAATACAGTCTTTTTGAAAGGTGCATACGGCTTTACTGGATTTGAGATAAAATCCTCCCTGCCCACCTACAGATTTAAAATAAATTCCTCCCTACCCACCAAGCTGCTACATGAGAGAAAGGATGGGAAAAGATAGAAATGTTTTTATCGACAGGTGAGGCAAAGTCTAACAGTAAGAGTTTTCTTAAACATTTTTCTTACAAAACACAAGTTGTCCCAATGCTTTCAGAATCTTTAAAGAAAAACTCCAAAGTAGGCTGTTAAGAGGATGGACCTTAGATGTTAGCACTGAAGATTAAATCCTCACTTTGGCAGAAGGACTTTGTCTATCTCATACCCCCAAGCAGTTGAATCTAGAAGGCACACACACCTTTCCTACCTATTCAACAACTGACTTTCTACAACTCTGGGGAATCAAGAATTATGCACGAAGTTGTTTCGTCCCTCAAAGCAGAGAAGTTGAAAAGCAGTTTTGAAAGCTAAAAGCAGAAGAATAAAGAGCAGCTTACCTCCATTTGACAGTGCATTGCAGATGCCTCCATTCTGACAGGGGCTGCTTGAGCATCCATCTGTGGCAGTCAGTAAGCACCCAGGAGTGACATCTACAGATTCCTCCATGTGTGCATAATTTCGTGGCTTGCTGTTTAGGGGCAGCTCTTGTCCATTTAGTACAATGGAATCCATACAGCCTCTGAAACCATTGCTAACCTGAGGACTTCTACCGTGTCTTGTACCTTGCTGACGAATATGACCACCAAAGAACACGTGATTGTCCAGGTTGAGTGTCCTAAGCGTACCAGGAGCAGTACCAGATGCAGTATGCACCCTGTCCAGAACAAGGCGTGCATAGTTTCCATCCACCTCAAGAGATATGGAATGCCACTGGCCATCGTTTATCTGAGTGCTCTGAACAGAGACAATCCCGGGTCCACTGCCACAATCAAATTTATATTGCAGTCTTCCATGATGGATCTACAGAGGAAAGCCACAATATCAATAAATGGTCTGCACACTTAAAGAGTTTAAAATATTGATGCCTATAAAAGTTTATGTTTTCTGGAGAGACAGGATGATGGTGGTGTTCATAAAAAGCAGTTTAATAACACTGTTTTCCAGTCACAGCAACTGTGATTTATTCTATATGGTTCTTTTAATTGAAATGTACACTTTGTACATTTTGTTCCTGTAGTAAAGCAATCACAGATCATAATCAAAATATTACAATACTTCAATATCTTTCATCTTGTGTTTTAAGTAACTTTTCCTGTATGAACTACACTATTTTAAGCAAATAAATTTAAAGTTGTTTAAAATATGCAGGAAGCATATTCAGGATTCAGGAAGCTTTGTTTGTTTACAAATGTAAAAATTTCTGTACAAATTTTTCACCTGGATGTGTAACACACCCTACCTACCTTTAAAGCAATTTTCAGTTACAACCATTCTACATAGATGTTATGACTCAATCTTTTAATCTGACACAAAAATAGTAAGAAGATGGTTCAAAGAAAGGAGGAGGTATGCACTAGGAGATTTTAATATACCTCTAAGATACTGTAGTCTGTTCCTCGAGCATACATAACAACTGCATGAGCAGAGTAAGTTCTAAGTCTCATTGTCAGCTTCATTTCCTCTTTGTTCTCATTTTCCATGAGACGATATTTCACATAGCTGCTCCCAGTAAATGTCACAGCGGAGCCAGCTGATGCTTAGGAATACAGAAAAGCATAAAAAGTATTAGCATAGGACTGGAATAAAATTTATACTTGATTGAAAGTAATATAGTTTTAGAGAGTTTTTTAAAGTTAATTCCTTACCAGGACATTGTCCAGCTTTGCCATCTTGGCAAACACAGGTGTATTTTCCTTCCTTTGGATCTCCTAAACATTCAGTACCTTCAGGACATGGATTTCCTTCACACACACTGTTCACCAGGGGGCATTTCCCTTCTGTGAAACCAAATCCATTATTTCTTATTTGTTGGTGATGATGGTATTTTGTGAAAAGGGACTGCTAAGTACAACAGGTTAAAGTGCCCCAAATGATATTCCTGACTATCAGACAAGGAAGTGAATAACAGTTATGGGGCATGACTGGCACAGACATTCTATTCTAGACAAACAGAATATAGAGTGGCAGATGCTCAGCCTTATCTTGATTACTCAATTCAATTGGTAAAATTGGCAAACTGGTGTTGTGGTTTAAGGCTTATCATTAGAATCATTCACCACAAAAATTCAACATGTAGCTATAAGCACAGACAGAGTAGGTTGGGAAGAGCAGAGAAAAACATGTCTGTATTTAAGACAGAAAAGGAATGGGCTTTAAATATTTACTTCATATGTGCAAGTTCGCCCAGCAAGGTTAAGTCCTGATTTTAAAAAGCAATGTTTTTTACTCAGAGATAAAGATAAATAAACCTTCTGTCAGAAATCTTTATACTTACATATATTTTAATGAATATTTATTTCCCACATTACCCTCTCATTCCCAAACAAGTTTGGAAATTGTGTGGGCTACTCCTCTAAGAAGAAACAGGGGAGTATTCAGGTACTTTGCAGGAACTTACTTTTGTGCACACAAGACTGAAAATGGCCATCAAAATAGGATAGGCAACAACAACAAAAAATTTACTTTTTTCATAAAATGGAAAATGAAGGTGTAGCTATAAAGAAAATAAATACCCACTCCTATAAACTTGTACTATGTAAATTCTTGAAGTGAGGTAATGAGATAAGAAAGAATTACTCCTTACTACAAATAAAATTAGGCAAATAGTATAGAGAGAGTTACCGAATATTCCTGATCTTGTTCTCTAATATAAATTTCCATCTGAGGACTACTGCTTTTTAAAACCAGAACAATCTTTTCAAGGATACCATTTCCCTTACAGTGTTTCTTACCTTTACAAAGGCAAACTGCTGTTCTGTGATGACGGGGAGTAACGAAGCTCAGCCTGGCTGTGCTGTGCGTTGACATGGTGTTCTCATCCACTGTTACTTTTTCTTCACAAAATTTCAAAGGACAATCTAGGCCGGCACAGAGCTTATGAAACACATCAATTATCCGGACACCTAAAATCTCCTCTAGGTCAGGCACAGAAGAGTTTATCTTGTGGAGCAAAATTCTCATTGGGTGGTGAGAGCTACCAGACTTTTCAATATTCAGGAGGACATCCAGATTAGAAGGAGGCTCAGAAGGCTGCAAACTAACAATCTGGATGTCATTTCTCCTCACGCCCAAGATGTTTCTCAATGCTCTCTGGAAATTGCGCCAGTAATCACCGATGAATTCTTCAGGGGACAGGTTTGCAAAGCGTATTGCGATACTGTGATTTAATACCTCTTGTGTGATTTGCCTGATGTGCACAGTAATATCAGCTGCAGCTGTAAATTTTCCATCTGTAACAGTGACATTTAGGAGGTACTGTCCTACATCTAACCTTTTGTGTGCTATTAGTTTGCCACCAGTACTGGAAACAGAGAACAAGGATTCCATTTTGGGGTCCAGACTGTATGTCAAGGTATCATAAACATCTTGATCGGTTGCGTGAATTTTTCCAATGACACCACCTGGATATTCTTCCCCAAAGGCTGTGATAAAGATTTCCAGAGGCAGTATTGCTGGAGAATAAATGCTTTCCTCAATAACTCTAATATCAATATAAGTCAAAGATGACAACGGTGGTTTTCCATTATCTGACACCTAAAGGAAAGACGAGGACAGATTTACATTTTTGCTTTATCTCAAATTCTACTGCAGATATTTATCCTATATATAGTTGAGCTGTATTTTTGTACCCATAAAAACCCCATCAAGAAGTCCTATAGGAAAATGCTTTACATAAATTCTGTAACACAATTCCTAACATAAAAGTTAACGCTGAAAATTTAAAAAGCTTATATAAGCAGGCACACACAAACGTTTTCATTTCTCCCAAGATTAAAAGCCTACAGTGCTCTTATTAGCTGGAAATGCCAGGAAGCTATTAACACTGGTAGCAAATACAGAGGAAATGCACAGTAGCTGATTTCAGACAGCAGATGGTGCTTGAAGCTTTTTAATATCAAGCACAGAAACACTTTACAAACTTGAAATGAGTCATGCACTAGAAATGTACAACATGCTTCACTACAATTAGGAGGTAATCTGGAAGACAAAGTAAATGTACCGTGCCAAACAGAACTTCAAAAGGAAAAAAATGCATGCAGAAAATTAATTATGTTGCCTTTCATGATTTTTGGTCACAGGAAAACAAGAGGTGGGTATCTGTAGTGCTATTTGCTTCAGACAGTTAATCAACTGTCTTTAACTGTATCAGCCTAATTCAATTTTAAATCCTTTTGAACACCCTATTCTCCACCCCTTTTGCACAAAGACATACACTGCTGGTGTACAAGGACAGTAAAAAAAGAAGAGCGGAAAAGTGAGCTAAGAGCATTCCCTTGGGTTCACGTTTTTCTTTCTATTTCTCACCTCTTATTTCCCACTACTTTTTCCAGAACGCACTCTCAGTTACTGAAAGTGACACTGAAGAAATTAGTTAAAGAAGAATCAGAGATGTGAAGGTACAGAGAGGATATACAGGGCTCAGAAAGCAGAAGATATTCTGCATTGTTTAAAAGATTTTGCAATAATTTTACAGAGTACACTTTGAAGATCTATGTGGAGAGGCTGCTTTGGTTTTTTTTAATACAAATTCAAGCAAGAGGAGTAACTCCAGGCACAAGATTATCTGTGGATGGGCACATAAACGTGGCATTTTTAAAAGGTAATGTGTGTCTCCTAGAACTACGTCTTCATCTGTTTCTGTTAATTCCAAAAGACAGGCATGGCTAGAAACTTGTCCTCCAGTTACCCAAATAAATAATGAGAGCTTTAGCTCAAGTTGGCAAAGTTTTGTTTTGCCTAGATCTCTGCCTGGAAACAAGACAAGGCAGGCAGTTTAGCTACAGAAGAAATGCCAAGGGAAACCAGAAAAGGCTCAAAAAAAACCCAGACAAGCAAAATTATAACAAATGGACAGCAAGTAGAAAAGAAGAGCCCCAGGAGAAATGGTTTTTCAAGAGTGCAGATATTTAAAAATGTGCTGTGGTTTTAAACTGAAGACTTCAGAGTGTGGCACAAAGGACTGCATGACTCATAGCTGAAGATTTCGCACACTAATGCTGTGAGACATTTGTTAATGGATAATCTATTTCCTTTGGAGAGAGCACAAGCAAATACAACTGGCATGCCCATATAAGGTGACCACTGGGGAAAAAAAAAATCCTTATTTCTATTAAAATGACAAAAGTAAAGTCTTTTGGAGGTAGTGAGTGAGTAGAGTGCATATGGGGAAAGTTTGTGTAGTTTTAGTGGGTTTTTTTTTAGTTATGAGTTTTTTCAAATGAAAGTATGCCTGTAAATTAAAAACATCACTAGTTCTGCAATCCCTTCAAAAAGCAACTAAGGTGAAAGCTGTCAATATTGAAAAGCACACCAGTAAAGGTCAGCTAAAAACTGATAATGGGTATCAAGAGTTTATACACAGCCATTAACTTGTGATTTTCAAGATCAAAATGCAGAAATAAAACATAATGCAAGCTTGAGAAAATGCCTTCCTACAGACTTTAAAGAGTATTATTTTAAAGGAAGAGAGGAAGAATAGTTTTCCTCAACAGCCTTGTCTATAATTTTGTGTGTATCACTGGAACTAGAATCTTGTGATAGGGAAATGCTAGTTTTAGTCTTGGATGCCTTCATACCCATATGTTGTAAGATAATAGCAAATAATAGCAGTATGTCTATTAAAAAAAGCTAGCAAAGTGTAAAACGACAAATGGCAATTAAAAGACAGTGATATTCAAGAATCCAGTCAAGAAGCTTGGAAATCAACTGATTAGACAGGTCCAAAATACTGACAAAAAGAGGCACATTAGTAAAGTCTGCTTTAATGATTTACAGTCTCTGAGAAGTCTTTGCACTAAATGAGTACATTTGTTTTAAGACACTTGTTTAGCTACTGGATGCCATTGAAAGAGCCCATATTCATTTCCTAATAAAAAAGCACTTTTCAGCTACTGTGCTGAAGACAAGATAGCTGAAGTACTGACAGGCTGTTTACAAGCAGACTAGACACCAGAAAGTGTCTTAGAAATGAAAGAATTGCAAGATTACACCCAGAGGAAGATGTTAGACAGGCATCTCACACTTAAAAAAAGCTAGGCACATCAGGAAGGGCCAAAGCTGCAGTTAAATCATGAAATGCAACAAAGTCAGTGTTACAGTCTATACAGAACAAATTTAATACAGAACAAATGTACATGCATTTATAAGAATACATTTAAAAAGCAAAATAAATAGAAATTAGTTACCGTTAGAGAAGATCTAAAGGAAAACATATGACTCTTGCACTACACTGATACCACATACAGGAAAAATACCCACAAACAAAAAGGTGACTTTGGGGGAATTGGCATATCACTATTGAGGAAAAAATGGCTAACAGAGGAATAATATACCTTCCCCCATTTTCAACCCTATTCTTAAACCATAAACTACGAAACTATATCTGTCCTTATATTGATGGCTCCTGGATACTAACACTTCAGTGACTCAAACAGCAAATTACAATATCTCTGTGAATTTTTTCTTCTTTCCCCAAAGAAAATAGACTTTGTGTAAATATGTTACAACTATCCCAATGTGGACAGAATTCAGCATGCACTCTTATAAACAGTATTACTTGAAAATACTGCAACTGAATGCTTATTCATAAATTATCTGCAATAGTATGCATAAGAATAATGTGGAAATTAAAAGAAATTCCTTATGTGAAAATGAAGGTAAGAATTTTTCTTAAAACCTGAATCTGGAAATGAAGTTTAAGAATTAAGAGCATCTACATTTAGCCTATTAATCTTTAGTCCTCTGTTCCTAGCTGCTTAATTTATAACTGAATTTAAAAGGACTAGATAAGATTAAAACAATTGGTTTGAACTTTTCTCACGCTAGGTTACAAAAAGTATTTGAGAGAACTTAGCTAGTTTAATGTAACCTTGGACATGGTCTGGTCTTTTTGCACAACAATGACACATGTAGCAAATATTACAGCACATCAGGGTTATTTTTTGAATTTTATACTGTGGCTTCCACTGCAGGATCCTGAGATCACAAACAACTGCACTGCAAGTTTCAATTCTATGAAAAAACATCTACCGAAAATAGTATGAAAAAAGGTCCAAACTCAAAAAAAGATGTTTTCAATTGCCATTGAAAAAAGAATGTGGCACTACAGGAAAATTTTCCATTATTGCTGTGTTGTGCAACATCCTTGCTTTCATCATGTGAGTTTAGTCCAGCACACAGCTTCAAGGGTCAAAACGATAGCAGCAAGAGGAATTCTGCAGGCAATAGAAAATGGCTCAAGGGACTTGTCCCCTGCTGGTTTTTCAACATTCCAACCAGGAGGCAAAGGGCTTATTAAGACCACTCACCCAGTTAACATTTCACTTCACCTTACTTCTAAATGTGAGTTTAACTGATCTTCCCATTACATCTGTGTAGATTAGTATTTAAACCAACAGATTTTGTCTCTGAAGAAATGGACAAAATGGGACATGCCTCAAATGACTACTTGGCATGTCAGGATGGGGACATGCCTCAAATGACTACTTGGCATGTCAGGATCTCCTACCAGAATGACAAGTGGTGGAGTGAACACGAGTGGGAAAAGTTAATCAAATACTTACAATGCAAAACAGTAAGAGGAACATGACAGAAGCATCTTACCTTGACATGAAGCAAATAGTGATCTCTCACTTTGCGATTCAGCGCAGCGCTTGTGGTCAGAACTCCCTGCTGGGTAATCTGAAAAGTTCTCTCTTCATTTCCAGTCAGGATGGTGAAGAGAAAAGGAGGGCCGTTGTGAGAAGAATCCCTGTCTGTCACCACTAGCTGCAGCACACTGAATCCAATAGGTTTATTCTCCTATAGATATATAACACACATTGGTTTTGTTATAATTGAGGCTATGGTCTGATGCTGATTTCTTCCTTGCAACAGAAACCCCAAAAAATTACTGTCAAACCAGTTAATCGGTACAAGAGAAATCAGAAAGACAATACTGCTTCAGGGAAACTACTACCCTCTGAGATTAAGACTCAAAAACAGTAAGAGGAGAAAGGCATTCTTTTTTTAACTTAGTATTGTATTTTTAAAGGTAGCTCAGCCTTGACACTTTACATTTTCCACTTCTGGTCTGAATTAGTATTACTGTAGCCTAATTACCAAGTCATCAAAGATTTGAAATTTAGAGAAAACACCTGTTAAGAATAATCTAATGCCTTTGTAGGGAGGACTAGAAAAATACACGCCTCCATCTGACCCCTTGTGCCACTAATTAAGAGTTCTGCCTACAGCTGTGGCTGCTAAAGGCACTATCCAGTTAAAATATGAAACCCAGGTTTTAAAATTTGCATCATAAAATCCCTTCAAGTTTGCATCACGCGGATGTCTGAGGTTTCAAAGACACTTCACATATGTTGGCTTATCACATACGTTACACACATACATATAACCTTATCTGACACTTGTAACTCCTCTCCCAGAATACTTGTGCTCTACTGTATCAGCCAGATTTCTCTATATACATACTTATTAGAAAAGCAAGAAAAGTAGAAAACTTATTTTGAAGTACAACAATAACAAAATGCTATCCCTTTCACAAATCTAAAAACTCCTGATAACCATACTCTGTTTCTGAGAGAGTAAGTCAATTTAGCTATCAGATACTGCAAAAAGCTGAAGCTTTTTCCCTTTCAGCAAAACAAAGACCATTGCTTTAAAATACAAATATTTACAGCTGGACATCCAAAGTAATTTGACTTTCCTAAAAGCTAAGCACATTTTCTACTGTGTCCAAATATATCCATCTCAAATACAAAAGGAAATGTACATCAGCATTCTTGGGAAACTCCTCCAACTTTTTCTCTGCTACCTTCAACTAGGGCAGGCCCATATGAATGAACTATAAAACAAGAGATCTTCCTCTTTAATTAAGGGAAATGGTACATCCATTGGCTACACAGTCTGAAGTTTAAGTGAAATATTAAATAACATTTATTTCAAGAAAGACTATAATAGGGGAAAAGCAGATTCATTTGGCAGCACACAAACATGAATCTGGAATCTGTTGGTTTGGGTTTGGTTTTTTTATTTGGTGGGGTTTTTTTTTTTTTTTTTTTTTTTTTTTTTGTGGGTTGTTTTGTTTTTTTTTGTTTTGCTTTTTGGGGTTGGTTTTTTTTTTTTTTTTTGGTTGGCTGGGTTTTTTTAAGAACAATATCCAGGACATCTTATTTGCATACTGGGTGCATATTGTACATATTCACTTTGTCCTGTTTTGGAAAGCTGCCTTTACAAATGATGCACACTTGTCTCAAACACAAGTGGTATGTTAGGATGGCACAGTGCATCAGGTAGCTGTGTGATCCTCACAGATCTACTGCACCAGGCCAGGAAACAGCAGAGGGACACAAGGGACTGAGCTCATTTACATTACTAGTCTACAAAGGTCTTAGTGCAATTCCTTTGTTGACTTCCATTTATTTCTTCTTGGATTCAGGAAGACAAGAAGTATAGATGCTGATCCTGCTGTCTTTGCTTTAGCAGTTTTCTGGATCAGGCAAGTACATGCCAGACCCTTGACAACGTGGCCTACGGCTACCATTCGACAGTGTAAAATTAGTCAAAGGATTGGTATGCAGCCATATGAAATTCCACTCTTGCTCTAACTGCTGCTGATCCCAGAGGAGGCCAGTGGGAATTAGGGCTTAACCTGATGCCATGGTGCAGAGCACTACGTTCATAGTAACAAGGACCTAAAGGATCTTTCTCTAAGCAGTAACTCATAAGACTAAAAAGAAATAGGAAAACTATAATGTATTTTAACATCCCTGCATGATTCTAAGATTGTTCTGTGCATAAAAGGAATTTATAATACATAGACACGTACACACACAAGGAATCAGAAGAAGAACCCAGAGAGGTTATGCAGTTTCCCTCACTGTAAATATTTGAGAACATTCTGGACTCAATCCTGTGTCCAGGACTGGACTCAATCACGTGCTCTAGGATGAGCCTGCTTTAGCAGGGAGGTTGGACCACATGACTCACTGTGGTCCCTTCCAACCTCACCCATTCTGTGATTCTTACAACTTGCAATGTAAGTTTCTACATAACATGCAAACAGGAATTTTAAAACTCTCAACACTTATTTGATAAGCAGTCTCACTGGAGACCTTAAATAATTAAAAATACAGAAAAATTCAAGTCACAAATTTGCAGTCCAGTAACACTGATTTAATTACTTCACTAGTTGCATTTACCTGGATGATAACACTATAGTTTCCTTTTGAGAACACTGGAGGATTATCATTTACATCAGAAACATCAATGTTTACTGTAGTTGTGTTAAGTTTAGGTGGACTTCCATTATCTGAAGCTTGAACTGTCAAGGTATATCCTGAAATCTAAAAAAATGAATAAAAAAAATTTAAAAACATTTACTGAAGAGGAATAAAGTAACAAACTCACATTTTGTTTTATGGAAGAATTATTTTAGCACAACCCCCAGTAAAGCTTTCCTTCATATATTTAATCCTTTCTTTTCCTCCCAGAAGTACTGATATAAACAGATGCTTGCACTTTACTATAGAAATATTAATTTTGGAACATGAAACAGTAATTTAGAAATAGAGTAAGAAAATGGTGGTCATCAATTATGTATAGGTAAATTAATCCCAGCTGCCTTAAAACCACAAAAAACTCACCTTTTCTCTGTCTAGAAGCTTAGTCACTTTTATTTCACCTCTGGTAGGGTCAATTGTAAAAGGATTTCCTTGATTCCCATCTATGATTGTGTAGTGAATGTGGTTGTTGGAAGGTCCATCAGCATCATCTGCCATAACCTAAGGGACATTACAGTCTCAGTTAAAACAGGTTGAAAGAGACTCTAGCATCTCTCAGATAAACTCACCCTGAAGATGAGCTCCTTTGGTCTAACAAATTTCATAGTTCACAAGAGAAATGCCATCTCAATACAGTATACTAACATAATTTAATTTCCTGAATTTCTTCTGGAAGTTAAGTCATGGTCTCATGAGGAGAACATAAACATATCACAAAATATTATCTACTTCCCCACAGCATCTCAAGTCCCTAATTCTGAAACTTTTTCAAAGTAAATTTTCCATTCATTCAGTGGCAAACATCTATTCATTGATGTTAACCTTCAAATCAATACTTATTCCTTCAAGAATGAAAGCATGTCCATCATGGCAGAGTATTTCAAAGTGAGAAACCAATACGTACTGTAATAACTGATTGTTCAAGCATAGCATCTTCACTGATTACTGCAGTGTAAGTGTCTTGGCTAAACACTGGAGAATTGTCATTGATATCCGTGACATTAATATTCACTGTTACAACATCACTTAATGAAGGTGTGCCTCCATCTGTGGCTTCCACTGTCAGGTAGTACTCATGAGAACTTTCATAATCCAAACTCTCAATGATAAAAATGGCTCCTAGGGAAGAAGAAGAAAAAAAGCCTCAAACTCTGCTACTTCTGTACTATTATGTGTTGCAAATTTTTATTTTGACCTGAAAAAAACTCAGCTTCTTCAGGGCTTGATTTGTCACTGTAAAGCTAGAGCTACCCGTGAAATGATAATGCTTTACACACGAAAGTAAAGTTCCTGCCATTACCACAAAAGATTCACAGTTTAAAACAACTAGGCTTACCTTTTGTAATGTGAGTTTTTAACTGACTAGTTAAGATAGTGCAGTCCCTAGCATACAAATTGGTTTGCTGGATGAGTTTTTCTGGAACCTTTTTATTCCTTTCAAATATACGAAGTTTATCTTCCATATCTTAGTACCAGCATGTCCACTGGAAAAAGCAGAATTGTAATTTCCACTACACTAGTACAATTAACTACTAAACTATTTAACTAACGACTAAAAGTCAATTAAAATTAACTTTCGGGTAGAAATCTTATTAAAAACAAAACCAAAGATAAAAAACCCAAACCCAAGCAACTTTGCAACAAATTAGCTCTAGAAAAAGAACTATATAAGTAAACAAAACTAAAATTGAGGTGTTTATTGATTTTTAACAAAGAATTGTCAATAATAGGAAAAAATTCTCAACATAACCTAAATAGTCCCTGAGACTAAATCTGACTATCATACAAGCCTAAAATCTCCACTGTCATGCTGGACATATGGTTGAACATAATATTCCAATTCCAAGCTCTCTTTAATGCCATATCAAACTTCTCTAGGATTACTGCCTTTGTGGACCAATGACTAGTCTTCCCAACCAATTTTATTTCTAATCCTTCTTTTGCCAAGCCTGGCCATTCCTTCTGACTACATACCTTTTGTGGAAAGACTATTATGTTTCTCATTACAGATCTATGTCTTTCCACCTGCCTGCCCCCAGAGTAGGGAATTTCCAGTTAGGAAACCCTTATAAATGAACCTAATCCAAGTAATAATCCAATAAATAGAAGCAACAAATAAAGTTCCTATTCTACATTTTACGCATTCCTCTAGTAAGCTTGCTGGTAAAATGGGTGGAAAGACAGCAGCAGCAACTTCTCAGCTGGGATGAAGCACACAGACTGCACATAACCTGGCTCAACTATGGAGGAAGTCAGTATGGCATGGTGCTTGCTTGGCCACAAGTAATATTCACAGTTGCAGCCTGTTACCTGTTGTTGAATCGATGCTGAATTTTCCATGTTCGTTCCCACTGACTATTGAGTATGTGATTTCAGCGTTGGCTTCAATGTCTCTGCTTGCAGCATAGATCTGGAGAACTTCAGTTCCAACCAGAATGTCCTCTGACACACTTGCACTATACTCCCTATGCTCAAATACGGGTGGATTGTCATTAATATCCAAAACAGAAACTATAAGACTACTTGTTGAAGACAGCCTTCTAGGTAAGCCTTCATCTGTGGCCTTCAAAGTTAATGTGTACACGGCTTGTAATTCCCGATCCAAAGGCTTCTCCAAACGAATGATTCCAGAGAATTCATCAATAGAGAACTGCCCCTCTGCAGAGTTCACCAGCGCATAATGGATTTTACGGTTCAACCCTGCATTTTGAAAGAAAATTTCAAGTATGAAGCAGCCATTAAAATACACAACAACAGAATAATCCATCTGATAGCTATGAAAATAAGACATGCATGCTAAATATTATCATTCATGTTAAAAGTGCATTTCAGAAAGAGGTAAAGTCTTTTGTGAGGGGTAGAATTACTTCCAAAAAATCATTAAGCTAACACTTCACTGCAACGATTTTCTGTCATACAGAAAACATGAACCATGGTTCTGCTTCAGTTGTAGCACTAGTTAATACGAAACAATTGTTAGTATAAATGTAATTATAACTTTAGAACAAAAGAATCTGCTTACCAAGCTTATAATAACAGAGGAGGATATGGGAGAGTTAGGTTACATCAATTAACTAGACTCCAAGCTCTTTATTTAGGAATCGTGCCCCAAAACTAACAAGAGCATAATTTCTAGCACCATTTCTTTATAAAACAAACAAAAACCTTATAGATTTTAGGGGCAAGTATTTTGGTCCCCCTGCCTCAAACACTGGTGAAGTATGAAAACAACTATCTGTTACCTTTCAAATGAGCAACCGAACT
The DNA here is from genome assembly GCF_047830755.1 of Zonotrichia albicollis. Lineage (NCBI taxonomy): Eukaryota > Metazoa > Chordata > Aves > Passeriformes > Passerellidae > Zonotrichia > Zonotrichia albicollis. Next base: position 38,946,297 of record NC_133823.1, read on the forward strand.
TTATCATAGCACAGAGCAGGTAAGCTGTTTTAGAAAACTGAGACAACTATTCATTAATACTATTTGATTAAGAAACTGATAAAATGTGGAAATCACATCCTTAAATGCTGTTTTGTTCCTTACAACATAGTCTATGAGCAAACTCCTTCTGACATCATTTTTAGTTCATGTTCACTTAATATTTGGAACTGAACAATGAAGGCAAAGAGACAGTAAAAATCAACACCATATACATAAAGCCACAGTTGACCAGTGTTCTCTTGATGGTATAGTCATCAGTGGCTGGCCTGAGAAGCACAAAAATCCATGAATGCCCATTTACACAAACAGACATGGCTTGATAGTCCTATTACTTCATCAGGAGTAAAAGGATGAACCTAATCGATCATAGCATTAACACCTTACGACAGTTAAAATTCTCTACATTTTGTCTCTCTCCCCTCTCCTCTTTTTTACAAAGACACCATAGGGATGTCTCCCAAGCTATTCACACATGAAAGTCAGGTGTTAAATGATTTAGTAGACCAAAATATATCTTTCAGGAGTCTAATCCTGAATGGTATTGAACATCTGTCAGCTCTACTGAAACACTTGACACCTCTCAGGATAAAACTAAAGAAATAATACTGTAACTCTGAGAACATGACAAAAGTATCAGTCAAAGAATGCATACCTGCATCTGCATCTGTTGCCTGCACTCTTGTCAAAAGGGTTCCAGGCTCTGTGTTCTCAAATACTGTAATGGAGTAACTGTCAGTTGTAAATTCTGGGGCATTATCATTCACATCTTCCAGAGTTAGGATAATGTTAGCTTGGCAGAATCTTCCTCCTCCATCTGTGGCTTTCACTAGAAGATGATAAACTGCTTGCTGCTCACGATCAAGTGACATTAATGTTTTCAGTTCACCTACAAACAGCATAACACATTAAGCTGATGCAAATTGCAAGGCTTAAGTACCCCTAAACATGTTTTCCCTTAAAGTCAGAATAGCTAAACAACAATTTTCTCGTTTACAGTAATTTCATCACTGGCTAAATCAACAGCTGTACTGTATTAATGAACTCCACTTTGGGCAAAACATATAAGTGACCTGCCTTGTGAGTCTGAAAAGATTAAGAACTAAAACACTTTATTTTTTCCTAATGCTCTTGAAATAGAAATTAGCTAAACTCTCTGATAGTGCAGAGAGACAATGTGTATACATGCAAAAATCCATGTGTGTTTGTGCAAAGTGAATTTTAGAACTCTGGGATTAAAAAAATGCAAGGTTAAATCCATGTCTGGTTTTTCTCAGCTATTTAGTTGTATTCCTTCCATAGGTATTGGTAATTCCTCCTCTAACATTTCATGTATAAATGCAGCTATTCACAATGAGATCTTAACTGCTACTACAGACAAATCTGTAGACCTCTAACACATACTTTCTTTCTAAAGTGACAGAAAACATGAGAGGCCACTACTATGTGTAATCGTTGTCACCTTATAAACAGGTCAAAAAAACCATTATGAAACACTTTTTATGAGTATTCTAGCCCTATCAATTCTCAATTTATGTAACACAGTAGCACATCACACAGGTGACATTCAAAGCCAAAAATACACGTCAAACCCATGAAATAAGGTCCTTCTCATTTATTTTGTCACTGAAGTTTTCTAATCTCTTCTACTTGCATTACATTTTTGTATTCATCTTATTCTATTTTTTCTACACTGTTTACTTTCCTACTGCTTGTCTACTACAGCCTGCACAGTACAGGATTTTGGCAATAGTGTAATACAAAACACACAAATGCCATGAAGACCAAAGTGAAGCAAGTTAAAAGTTGATCTCATTTATACTTTTGAGTTAATCTCATTCCAATAAAGCTGGGGGCACTTCTGGTGTTTGCTATGGAAAGGAAATTTGTTGCTCCATCTAACCTCATCCCATTTAATTTTCCAAAACAAAAGATGGCAAAGAGAATCTGAATGAAGATATTTCACAGCTACAAACCATTATTGCTGCTACTACAGTGAGTATAAAAAGAGCAAAATTTATGGCCTACTTTTATTCCAGTCACTTCAGCATGGAAGTTTCTGGCTTCAGGGCAATTACCCTGTTTATGCTTTAGCTCCTCATAAATTAAAACACTTGCCTTTTGCCAGAGTTTATTCAATATATTATTAGTACTTGTGTAGTAGAAATTCACATAAACCAATGTACAGTAAACCAACTCGTAGTGGAAAGTTTTAACAACTGACATTTATATCTTCATGCAATAGCAAAGCATTTTATAAAATGAGGTGACTGGAGTCTTGTATACTGTATAAAGTATTATTACCTGTGTCTGGAGCAAGTCTGAATTTTTCTGCTCCTGTGCCATGCAGTGTGTAAGTAATTTCTGCATTGGAACGAATATCTGCATCTGTAGCAGACACCTGCATTATCAGCTTGCCAGGAAGGGCATCTTCAGGAACTGAATCAGCATATAAAGTCTGCAAGATTTCAAAGTTACAGTGAAAAACTAAACATATGAAGTAAGCAAAACTTGGAAAGGGGAGGGGAAGAAGGAATGATAGAGGAAATAATATTCTGTTTGAATGTCTGGTAACATATCATGCGAACCAGAGGAGGAAATAACTTAAAATTAAAAGAACTTATGATTTTCTAATTAATTACTTCACATCTATTTGATTATTCAGAAAGGTATTTAATACTGCAGCTATAGGGATTTTTGAACATTAGTGCATTGCTCAGATCTTGAAACACTTGTAACTAATAATGAAATAAATAAACTAATAATGAAATGTGTTCCCAAAATAGGAGTTACAAATTTTTGCTAATTTCATTTTTCTCTCTTTTGGTGGATCATGTTTTCTAGGTCTGTCCCAATCTACAAGAAATTGATAGCTGCCCTTTTAATGAGACAAAAGCTTCTAGATTAAATTAAAAATAAGAAAAAGGATTCAGAATTTATTGGCACTAAGCACTCTTAGTGCTTAGCCCAACCATGTCAGGAATGTGCATTACAGTAGAAGCACTAAGCCTTGTAACAACAATATTAACAAAGGGGAAAATAAAAGGAAAAAAAGCTAAAAATACTAACTTGCCAGTCTGTGTATAACTGCAACCATTTACACAGAAGTAACCAACATAAACATCAAGTAAGAAAAAGAATCCTATATCACTGTGTACTTGTCCTTCCTAGTACAAGTGAAGATTTCAACCCAGTAATAAGAAATCTGTGTTCAACTATGAAAAATACAATAGAGGCAGCAACATATTTTGCAGGGGCTATCTTACTGAGTTTTTCCATTCCTTATTTTTCATGTCCATTTTTGCAGACTATAAAAATCTGGTACGGTAGACAGCTTTGTAATAAGACAACATTTATGGCTTACAGATTTTTGGTGTTGTTGACTGCAATTGCAGAGTTATGTTCCACTATTTTCAACTCTTTTATCACAAGAAATACATATTTCAACTAAGAAATGGGATTCAGCTTTCTTTAAAACTTTGCTTCTTTCATAAAACAGAGCATATAAACAATTATGGCTACAGCTAAAAAGAATTCTTTTTGGAAAAAAATTAACATAGGAGAAATGTACTACAATTCTTCTTGTATCTCTCAAATACCCACTGAATGTCAATGAATTGTCTTTGGATTTTTAAACAATCTGTCTGTGAAGTATCTTTTATTTAACAGCAATCTATCTTAGTAGTCCAAATTTTGTTACTTGGTTTAAAAGGAACAGCTATTTGTCAGTCTCCTGAGAAGCAATTTCAGAGAAAATGTAAATTTTATGTATGAAAGCAGCTGGTAATGGAAGATACAAGACTCTGCCTACCTTTTCACAAACAGGGCTATTATCATTAGCATCAAGGACTTTAACCTCCACCACAGCTTTAGCTGCAAAGGTCCCATCAGTAGCTGTAATATTTAGAAGATAATTATCCTTTTCTTCCCTGTCCAGAGGCTTTTTGACATAGACCTTCCATTCATTTTGTAAATTTTCAATAGCAAACTGTCCCAAAGGATCACCTCCTGAAATATAAAAAGAAATACTATTACTCTATCAAAATTAGGGTATAGGGAAAAAAAAAAAGAAAGAAAAAAGCAGGCATTTTCTGCGGCTTTATGAGGAAACAGCTTCATTTCCCAGGTAGAAATTGTCAGTAGATGCTCATACAACCAATTCAGCTGTGGCCAACAAAATCCATAAAAATTAATTTAGAAATTAATGTGGCATTATAGAAAACATTATATCATGACATACACTAGATAATAAATAAATAAATAATAAAATATTCCACTGGAAATTAATAGCCTATTATTATGTGAATTTAACTGCATCTCTAATCTACATAGTTTTTTAAATAAAATTTGATATATAAATAATATATAGAGAAAGGCAACTTAAGCAAGGCACACATGAAACAAAGCCAACTAAAATTCATTTTTCCACTGAAGTTTTTAATATTCATATTAAGACACATCCATTCTTTCTTTGCAGCTCTATGGTTTCAAACACTTTCCAATCTCTTCAACGATTAAGCAGTATCTCCCATCATTCCAGCACCACTCAAACAGTTATTCTGACATTACCTAAAAAGACTTACCTGTTATGTAATAAAAGACTTGTCTATTGGTTTCTTCTGTATCAGCATCTGTTGTACTCAGGATGGCAATTACCCCACCAGGAGGGTCATCTTCACTGACTGTTCCCTTATAAATCTCTGCAGTGAACCGTGGAGGATTGTCATTCACGTCTGTGACAGTAACTTCAACCACAGCCATAGAAGACAGCTGGATTTTTTCCCCCCGGTCAGATGCAACCACTGTGATCTTGTATTTGTCTCGTTTCTCATGATCAAGTTCTTTCAGAGTGGTAATCCAGCCAGTTTCCATGTTTATGGTAAAAGATTCTATAATGTCAAGCTCTTGAGAAGGATCCAAGCTGTAAGTAACCTGCCCATTGAGTCCTGAATCTAAGTCAGTTCCTTTAACCTGTATGACTCGTGTTCCAGCTGGTGTGTTTTCTACAACGAATGCTTCATATGGGTTGGATTCCAAAATGGGTTTGTTATCATTTGTGTCTTTTACTTGAATGCTAACCTCTACTGAGGAAACAACATTATAATCTTCATTTGCATACTGTGCTTGAACTGAGAACTGGTACCACTTAGTTGTTTCATGATCAAGGTTCTTCTCAAGTTTCAACTCTCCAGTCTGTCGGTCAATCACAAAAAAGTCATCTCTGTTGCTTTCAGGAGTGTTCCCTTTAATCAGACTATATACCAAAGTCTGATTATGCTCTGCTTTGATAACATCTATCACAGTTCCAATTGGAATGTCCTCAGAGACAGTATAAGAATAAAATGGTTCTGAAAATTTTGGTGTAGGCACTTCTGGTGGGAGTATTCTAGCATAGACAGGAACAACTGACTCTTTCGGGGGGGACCCACCATCAATTGCTCTAACAAGGAAAGTAAGAAACTCATTTTCCAAACCAATTAACCTTTCTTTTGTAGTGATTATACCAGACAATGAATCAATTTCTAAATTCTCTTCTACGTTTTCAGACTCTGCTTCAATAGAATATGTGATGTCTGCATTTGTACCTTCATCAGCATCAGATGCCCAGACTTTAATGACCGAAGTACCCCGTGGAACATCAGTCCCGATGTTTACTTCATACTCTGTTGCCCGGAATTGAGGAGCATTATCATTGTCATCTGTAAGTATTACATTAACAGTACAGAAAGCAACTTTCCCTCCTGAATCTTTGGCCATTAAACTAATGGCAATTACTTTTTCTGCTGGAGTTTCACGATCAAGCTTTTCCGAGGTAAATATCTGCCCTCTCTCATTTGCATAAAATCTGTCTTTGGCAAAGTCATTTACTATGTGGTAAGTGATGTGGCCATGTGTACCAGAGTCTTCATCTGTTGCTTTAACCTCAGTAACCAAAGTATGCAGTGGAGCATTTTCAGCTAGTTCAACCTCATACTCATTCTGGCCGAAAACAGGACTGTGCATGTTAGCACTGATTACACTTATATGGACTTGGGCTGAGCTTCTGAAGACACCATCAGAAACCGACACATTAAGATTATAATGTGACTTCAGTGTCTGTCTGCGTAGGTTTGAGATGGTGATAATGCCAATTTTACTATCAATCACAAAATTCTTCTGATCATTGCCTGTCAGAATGGAATACTCCAGCTTGCCAACATCTGTACTATCAGCATCTGAGGCTTGCACACATGTCACAAAATGTCCTCGAGGAGCCAGTTCACTAATTTTGGCTTCATAAAGCAATTGGCTAAAAAGAGGGGGGTTATCATTGAGATCAGTTACATCCACAGTTACAATAGTATCACTACTCAAGGGCAGCATGCCACCATCTATGGCCCTTATTAGTAACTTGTGTTGCTTAATTTGTTCGTAGTCTAAAGTTTTTGCTGTAAGAATGAGTCCAGTGCTGCTATCTATGTGAAAGTAGTCATGACTTTCACTATTATCCTCAACCAAGTGATAGGAAATTCCCCTGTTGGTTCCAGAATCCGCATCTGTAGCGCTCACTTGTGCAACAGATGTTCCAACAACAGATGCTTCAGAAAGTGTTGCAATGTAAGACTGCTCTGTGAACACAGGAGGATTATCATTGATGTCTTCCACTATTATGTCTACAAACACATCAGCATGTGCCCCATTTAGGGAGTCAGTTGCTCGAACACTCAGTTTATAGGCTGGATGAGACTCAAAGTCAAGAGGGGCAACAACATTTATAACTCCAGTGTTGAAGTTGATAGTGAACTGATTGAAAGGATCTCCACCTGTGATGCTGTAAAACACCTTGAGTCCTTCAGGGCTGTTTGCTTGTACGTGTACCACAGGACTGTGGAGCTGAACGTTTTCTGGTATCTCTGCACTGTAGAAAGGCTTTTCAAACACCGGCATAGCTTTACTCATAACTGTAATTGGGACTGTAACTTCAGCTGAAAATGCAGGGTCTCCTCCATCTTTTGCCACTACTGTGACCAGATACTCCTTATTTAGTGTGTCTGGTTCAAACTTCTTCTTCAGGGAGATTTCACCAGTAGGATCAATTTGGAAATGTTCATGATGTTCTTTGAGATAGTAACGCACCTCTCCATTTTTGCCTGTATCTTTATCTACTGCTGTCACACGTTGAATAACATGGCCTGCTTCCGAGTCTACTTTAACAGCAGCATAATACGGAAGATTGACAAAAAATGGAACGTTATCATTTACATCTTCTACTGTGACTTTAACTACAATGTGTGCAACAACTGATGGTTTATTTTCCTCTGTCACTTCCACGACCACATCAAAAGATTCTTGCTGTTCACGATCAAATGGTATTCCTGTTGTGGAAAGGACTCCTGAAGTTTGGCTTATTTTAAATCTGCTGTCTGGATTTAGAATATGGTAAAACAAAGGCTTATTCATTTGATTCCCTATAGCAGTAACAACAGCTATTGTTTTTGCCTCTGTGGAATTCTCCTGCACTGTTGCAGAGTAAGAACTCTGTGTGAACTTCAGCTGGCTTGCTTTGCTTTCTTTCACATTAATTTTTACAGATGCAGTGCTTGCAAATCTGCCATCAGATGCTCTCACAGTTAATTCATATCTGCTTCTTAACTGAGTTGTGTTTTGTACTGTTATATCACCAGTCTTAGGGTTTATTGAAAATTTTTCTCCAATGTTGCCTTCAATAATGGAATAAATTAATTGGGAAAAAATGCCTGAATCTGCATCAGTGGCATTTACACTGATGACTTTCACGCCTTTATAAGTTGGAACCAGAAGGGATGTCTCATACAGCTCTCTTGAAAACACAGGAGGGCAATCATTGATGTCAATCACATAAATAGTAACATTAGCTGCGTATTCCGCATATAGACGTGGTATGCCTGTATCATGTACTTGCACTGAAAAGTGGAAAATATTTGTCTCCTCATAGTCCAGACTCATTACTGTCCGAATGGCACCAGTGCTAGAATCAATGGCAAAATACTGGCGGACAGATGGTTCAACAATTTGATAAACAAGCAAAGCATTAGATTCTTTATCAGCATCTGTAGCTCGAATTACTAATGGGATATTCTTGTCAGTCAGAACCACACTGTTAATTGAAGCTGATTCACTGATGAGTCCTGTATATTCAGCCTGCATGAAAATTGGTGCATTGTCATTCTCATCCCGAAGATGTACCAAAACTGTTGCATTACTGGACAAGCCAGCCATGTTTGTTCCTTGCACAGTAAGAGCATAAGAAGGCAAAGTCTCAAAATCAAGTATCTTCTGAGTAATGATGACACCTGAGTTGGGGTTGATAGCAAAGGCATCATCTGAATTACCGTCTTTTATTTCATAAACTACAGAAGACTGACTGTATGCTGTAACCATTCCAACAAAACTGCCAATGTTGGCACTTTCACTGATTTCTGTAGAATATTCTTTGGCAGTGAATTTTGGTGAGGCATTATCAGAAACTGTAACAAATATGCGCACAGAGGTCACTTCACTCATTGGAGGATGTCCTTTATCTGTAGCTTTTACCATCAGGTTGTATTCTTCCTGGTTACTACGATCTAATTCCTTTGCAATTTTAATCATACCCAAAATGGGATCAATAAGGAAGGAATTTCCAATATTCCCTGTGGAGAAAGAAAAAGCAATTAAAAAGGGGAATACAGAATTTAAGGGATGACTGCTTATTTAGCTCTATACTTAAAAAGACATAGATGGAACAGAGACTATGAGCAGACAGAACAGAGACTATGAAAATTTCTTAGTTTTGTTTGATAAACACTTGTTAGCCTGTCTGGAAAGTTTTCTGTAATCAAGAGCTGGCAGTACTTCTAACTTTACTTGTGGGAATACTGCGTAAAATATAGTTAGCAAAGCCATCCAGGACTTGAAAATTAATGCAAAAATTTTCCTTTAGCAAACTTAAATATCAACTGCAGCTGAAAGGAACTTATATTCAGAAGTTAACATTAGTGGAATAAAAGTTACATTTTATAATCTAAAACAACTGGAATGTTTTGGACAAGAAAAAAAGAAGGGTTGTAACAAACAATTGTGAATCTTAATTGTTTATACAAGTATTGTTTAAATGACTGATTCAAAACCAAACTTTTTAAATTGGACAAATAGTTACCTCTCTCTTAATTTCCTATTGATACACAGACAAGTTATTCCCTGGGACTGTATCAGAAGAAAAATAATGCCTGCTGAGAAGAACCAGCTGCCATTTAACGTAAACATTTGTTTGCTTCAAATTTTGAAATATACAGATGAACTACACTGCATACAAGACCCTGCTTATGAATAAAATATGCTAAGATTTAACATTCTACTAACCTAAAAAATGACATTATCAAAGCCATGATCTCAGCATGAAAAAAAATCTTTAAAAACTTCTCAGTTCTGCACACAAGTAGGCAAGAAGGAGGTTTTGTGTTTTGTTTGAGTTTTTTTCACTGTTGGTTCTTTTTGGTTGGGTATTTTCAGGTTTTTTACAGCAGACTCTAACAAAATGGCATTCTTAGAATATCCCATTACATATCTAAGCAGCCATTACAAGCATTTAAGGAATGTTCCGTCCATTTGCTTAGAATAGTAATTAAATTCTTTAACCTCCCAGTAGATCACCATCCTATAAAATAAAACTTACAGGTCTTACATTTACTCCTACAAAAACCTAGAAGAAAGGAACAGAACAGCATGTCACTTCATTCTAGACTGCAGGCACACACATTTTTTCTTGCCATTGTTTGGCATTCAGAAAACAAGACTAACAAAATGGGAAGGAAAGAGAAAAATTTCATGGATGTTGGTGCCTTGCTTAGTAAATGTCTTTCTAGAAACGTATTTCTAGAAATGACAGAAAAATCTCATGTAATTTAAGCAAGTTATGAGACACTCAAAACCATTCATTCTTGTCAGAGTATCATAACCACAGCTTTGTTTTAATACAGTGTTAAAGTGTGCTTTCACATGAAAACAGCACTTTGAGGAAATAAAGGAAAATATTTATAGTAAATAATTCCTATCCTTTACAGAGCAATTTATGTAAAATTAAAAAAAAAGCACATATCACTTTGCATGTAACAGAAAGTGAGTAACCTTTTGCCTTTTGTTGTCCTCTTTAATATATAGTCTCTTATGCTTTTTACTGGGATTTTTTATTTAAATTATTTTTTACCTTGAAAATAGTATTTCACATAAGGAATGAAATTTAAATAACTCTTTTTTTTATAGTCATGGTATCTACAAAACTCAGGACCTTGATAATGGCAAACATGTATTAATTCAGATTTAATGGACTGAATCAAAATCTACTTCTGTCTGGTAAGAGAACTCAATCCATGTCATCCTGATTTCTAATATTAAAAATTGCCACAATTTGAACCACATTATTGTAGGCAAGTTCAGAATGATGTACTGAGGTTAAAAATAAGGAGCAGTTCTCTTCTGGCCTGCAATCTGGAAGGAGTCTTAATGCCAAACTGACCAACTATTAAGGAATTTCTTAAACATTTTAATAAGCTAGAATAGCAGTCCCACTACTAAAATCAGCCACAGGGAAGTACAGAAAGCAACCCCTTCTTTGCTGCATCTATTAAAAAAATTACCTTAAAAGCTGGGATTAATTAGGAGTTTGGTACATGCATATTTAAGTTATTTTTGAGCTTCTTACCTCTGCATTATATTAAACACAAAAGCACTTATCTCAAGCTCTTACTCTATTCATCAAATCCTTGCTTTGCCTAAGCCACAGAAAATAAGACCGACAATATCAAAATAGAATGCAATTTTAGACCTGAATGGAATGATTTCTTACAGAAATTACAGATTCTGTAATTTCTAAAGAAATTACTCCTTTTGAGCATCCCAAGATGGCTTTTTCTTCCCCTACTACTAAAATATGCCAAATGTATTGAGAGGATAACATAAATAGCTAAAGGATGTAGATGAATATTTTTAATTTTCTTTTAAATACTCTGAGGCTGTGTCTTCAATACATCTCTCAGAATATGGCACATAAACCTGCCACACAAACTGTCTCCCCTTTTTCACAGATATGTTTCCACACGTCTACAGTTGAAAAACTACCAGCGACTTCAACAGACTGGAAATGTACGAAAGTGACTATACCTGATTCAATGGAGTACACAATTTCTGCATTTTTTCCTTTGTCCTTATCTAATGCTGTAACCTGGAGCACTGCTGATCCAACAGCTGCTGACTCATACACTCGTCCTTCATAGGCAGGGCTGGTGAACCACGGGGCGTGATCGTTCGTGTCGCTGACATTGACCACCACCCTGGCGTAGTTGCGCTTCACAGGAACATCTTGATCTCGGACCTGCAACAGTCAGCACATCACCAGGAATTACCACTGGAATTTCAGTAGCTCACCAGATACTAGCAGTAATTCATGGTGCAATCAGCCACAGAGTCAAAGACTGCGCAAAAATTGAAGGTACAAATAAGCGTTTGAATTATGGGGACAAACTAAAAGGACATTAAAAAGTATCTGCGTGTAACTCACAACAGAAGAAATCTCATGCGTACTCACCATTATTGTGAGAATATGCTGGTTCATGGTCTCATGATCCAGTTTTTCTGAGGTATAAAGGGAGCCAGTTGCAGGGTCCAGACGAAATTTCTTAAGACTAATGGGATCAGTGCTGCCTTGCATAGTGTAAATCAGTTTATTCTTCTCATCCCTGTCTGTGGCACTGACTTGCAGAATTTCTGTCTCTGGTAAGGTATCCTCAGGAATAACAACTTCATATTTTGAAGCAGAAAACTGAGGCCTGTGATTATTTGTGTCTATAACTTTGATGTACACCTGAAATGATACAATGGGAAAGGGAAAACATTGATGATATTTGGTAAAAATAAATGAAAGGAGGATATTTTATTAAAAATTAGACCATGATACTGAAGTAATAACAACTCAAGACAATTTTATTTTGCTGAGAGGAGGAGAGATTCAAGACGTGTAGGGAAGAAGAATGTCACGAAAGCCAAATCTGCCTCACCTTCCCCGAAGTCAAACAAGAAATCTATACAACCAGAAACATCTTAGATAAGACATCTTAAAGGGAATCATATTTGTCCAAAGGAAGACAAAAAAAAAAATTCCTTGCTAATTTTGGAATTAAAAATTTAAAATATACAATATGGATCCTAGAGTAGGTAAAAGTACTGCTTTGGGGTGCAAATTTACAATTTTAAGTGATGTTTTCTCAAGGCAGTGCATGCATAGTACTCCTCCTTGCCCTCACATGAAACCAGTCCTCTTTCAGCCCCTCACATCTGCAAGCCAAGACAAGAATAGAGAAGTGGTGGAATTGCCATAGAAGTGCATTATTTTGAAGAACTGTAGGTGGTTTTGTTTACTATTCTCTAGCAATGTAGCCCAATTTCAGCATAGCTCATTGGTCAACGACACGATTTCTCTGAAGTTACAGTTAAATTAAATCTGATGCTTCAATTTGCATCTTTGTATAATATTGCTCACTGGAACCACATGAGATCCCTGCAGCCCCACTTGCATTACACAGCACCAAAGTTTTGTATGAAAAGGGTGAGACAGACAGCCATCATCCTGTTCCTTCTACAGTGATAACATCAGACAAATAACATGAATGCAAAGGAGTTGGCAAGTAGACAGCAAAACTCCAGCAACACACAGCTAAATTCGGGTTCTTTATGTGCTGCACGTACAGCCATGCTTCTATCCATCCAAAGGCTAGGGGCTTTATACACATTTGTTAAGGGCTATATATAAACAGGTTTTTAAAATAGGGACTTACAATTCTGTAAGTGGGTTAAATTACTCTTTGGAGACACTTACTGCTTTCCATTGCTAACTGGTGGAGTCTGCAGGTGTAATTTTGACAAGGTATCAAACCGCATGCAGAAGAAACTAAATTAGATGAATCCTGAGAGTGTCAAATAATTAGGAAATGCTAAGGCTCTTGCTACAGGAAGAAGAAATGTCAACCTTGCAAAACTAGCATCTTACTCTAAAACTGAATAGTTTGGCACACTGATAAGATCCCTTGCAAGATGTTGCTATGGAGACTAAGGAGTTTGGTTTTGTCACGGATTAGAAACAGATTCAAGAAAAAAAACAAAGAGTTAGACTAACTATTGACTTTCAGTGGGGAGAAATATTAATGGTACGTGACCCAGGATACATATTAGGACAAGTTTTTAAATACATTAACTAACAAATTAACTTGGAAAATTAAGAGTAAGTATTACATAAAAAATGTGATCTTTTTACATTGTCATGATTAAACAGGATGCAATAAACCAAAATCTTGTATAAATGAAATACATTATAATGCCTTGTGGAAGAAGACAAAAAGTTCTAATACACTTACAAAGTATTTGAGTAAAAATAGCTGCTCACTGAAAAACTGTGCTCAGGAAAATTAAAAATTATACCAAATGAAGATGAACAAACAATTTAAAAAAATATAAAGCCCCAACACTCAATACAAGTCAAACCATAAAAAAACTTCTGCATAAATGAAAGTTTTAAAGGCCATATACAATTACAACACTTCATTAATGGATAATGTGCTTTCAAAATGAACTCATCACCAATTATTTTATTAACTTTCCATCACCAAGAAACTATTAAGGCCAGACTCATTAAAAAAACCCCACCAAAGTGAAAAGATGAGGTGTCAAATGCAATGAATTTAAATTAAAATCTCTATCTAATTTCATGTCTATTTCCACTCCCAAATGAGGAAACACAGAAACATAGGTTAAAATTGGAACTGAGAAGGTTTGCAACTACAGAGCAATTCTGTTAAGCAAATCTTTGGAGCAGAAGACATGGCCACCTGTGCTGTTGGTAGTACACAAAACAAATAAAGAAAAATAGCATTACTAGAATGGAGCACCACAAAATCCCCATGCAAACAACTAAGTTAAATGCCAGGAATGTAGTGACTCTAAAACCAGCATCAGTACCTACAGGACTAGCCATATATCCAATGAACCAGCTTAACTGAAAAGTGAGTTGTTGATCAGGATTTGGCATCAAATCTGGTATTAGCTAGGGAAGCAATTAAAATGACACATAAGGAGAAATCCTCCAGAAAGTACTGTTGGGGTAAACAGATAAGGAGTTAGCTCCTCAAAATGTACAACATTATTAAATTTGAATTATTAAAAAGAATATTGCTAAGAAATACACATAGTGACTCAGTCACTACAAAGGTTTAGCTCAGGTATTCCATTACTTGTCACACTAGTTGCAGTTTTCTCCACACTGACAAACACCACAAATACACAACTTCATATATTAGTGCAGTCATTTTAAATGTATGCAAAACCCAAAGTTTCTTTCAAACTCAAGAGTTTTATCTACACACTCTAGGATTCCTTTTTCTCTCAGTGACGTTATTACTTTATGCCCCTGCACAAATTCTGGTGGACAAGCATGATGTGACCCGATGGGTTCCCTTTTGGTAACTCGTCTAACTTGGCACACTGGGCTGCTTTAATGAGGGCAGGGGGAAGGAATTACCCCCTTCTGTTTGACACTCACTGGTGGGAAGGTAGATTCACTACCTCCACTCCTGCAGTACAGGAGAGACACCTTGACAAAATGAAACAAATCCAATGAGAGAGAGGTCATTAAAATCAGTGGGGATTGAAAAGCAATCTCTCCGCAGGGAGGACGCAGGAAAGAGAGCCAGACTCTCCTCAGAGGTGCTCAGTGAAAGGACAGGAGGTGATACCCACAAGCTCCAATAAGAGAAAATACAACTAGACTTAAGAGAACTATTTTTTCAAGGAGAGTGATTAAACATCAGTATAAAAGCAAGTCCAAGGGAGAGGTGTTGTGCTAAGTCAACCCAGGCAGTTACAGCAAGTCACTGAAAAACTAGGCAACTTTGCAGTTGGATTTGCTTTGACCAGGAGTTTTAACTAGAACTCCAGGGTTCTTTCCAATGTGAACTATTAAATAAATATTTAATAAATTTAGTAAGGAAACCCTATTTTCAATTCAGGAGTTCTTACTGAGGCTAAGTGACAGGTGCTAGATGTGCAATTACCTTTTAATTGTAAGAGGACCAAATTTTCATGTAAACTGGTAAGACATTGAAGTTAAAGGGAAAGCACTTGCAGAAATAACTGTGAGTGCAGTTTTAAAGACCCATACAGAAAAATATGGTTTAGTGTGTCTGAACACACGAAGAACTTGTGTTATTCTAACATAACATGCAGTATAAAATAAAACTAACTTTTGAGCATTTCTCAATGAAATGACAAGATTCAATTCAAATGAAATATGCTAATATTATCTCTTAAGAAAGAGTTGCACATTAAAGAGGCACAATATAGAAAAGCTTAACATCAGCAGACCACAACGTGATCTTTGAAACAAAATGCTCTGGAACTAAAGAAGCTTCATTTATTTTGCAAAAATATGCAAGGGCTGTGTTGCACAGCTGCCTTCTGCCCACAGATCCCACTGAGAGCAATGTACACTGGCTATAAGAGAACAAAGCAGGATTACTTTGAGGAAGGACTTAAAAATCTATTAATAATCTGACAGGTGAAACCTAAATTTGCATAGGGATGTACTGATTGCTAGTAAGAGGAGATATGTGCGATTGACAAAACACACTCAATGTGCACTATTTAAACATAATGTTTGGATTTTAGGTTACTTTAATATCATTTTTCATTTACTGATTCTGTGTGGAGTTTAAAATCTACTCCTGTCCCACAATTACATTACAGTTACATTGGCATGTTTATATAATTTTCATATATAAAAAGTTGTATTATCCAGAGATGATATAACTTCATTCCAGCTCTGTCTCTGTAGAGCAATGTAATTGCAAGCAAAATTACAAGCAAAGATATAGTAAATGAAGATTATTCTATACTGCATTCCCAAAATATCATGTCCATATAGATTTTGCAAAAAAGTAACATTAAATATTCTGCAATAGCAAAGCAATAGGTAAAATGCTGCAATTAGCTGTAAACCATCTGAAATATTACTTTCAATGCTATATATATCGATTTCTTTCAATGACTGCAAGTGGCTATAGCTAGAAACAGGACCATTTCTTTTGGTTTTCCCCCAAAAATCAATTCAATAGTTCATTTATCACTACTTAGAGCCTGTGAATAACATTTTCTGCTTCAGTACATAGGTACGCTGACTTGTGGGATTTAGTTATTTAGTTTCTGCACTTTTATTTTATTTTTAATCATAATCCTTCCAAGCCTGACACTAGTATTTTCTAACATCATGTCAAACACCACTACTGTAGGCCTGGAATTTGTTTGTCCTTGTTTTGCCTCATGCATTTGGCATTTAGATGCATGCAAAATTCTAATAGACTCCACGCCTACTATAGCTTTATTTTTCAAAAAAGCTATTTAACTGAAGTCCTGAAAGAGTCAAATGCTCTACAGATGTTAATGGCCTGAGGCCAGCAAATGCCTTCCAGTTTAAAGTCAGATTCAATACACTGCTTTTACACAGTAAGGTTTTCATTTCTTGTGCCCCTCCCCAATTTCTTGCAAATGCCATTTCCTTTTTCAAATTAAATGTAAAATTACTTACTCTGCTGTTAATCAAGATCTGTTAAATTGGTTATATCCAGTGTTTATAGCAATTACTTTGTAAGCTAAAAGCTCTGTATGGCATATTGTTGTTCCTCATGTATGCACTCAGAATTCAGAATTTCTTTTGCCTGTCACTCCATTTTAACTGTTCATCAGCTCTTAGAAGAATCCAATGCCACATCAGCACTTAAACTTCAATCATCAGTATTTTTGCAGCGAGTAATGGAGTTTACACACTGGCAGCCATAAATCACACCTTCAAATTTGATTTTGTATCAACATTTTTAACCCCCTAATTTAAGCCTGATCTGAAATGCATCTTTTGAGGAATAGTCCTGAGGATTATTTTAACAGATTAGTGCATTTGGGTGGGCCAGGAGTTATGGGGGAGATAAGAGAATCAATTAAAATCAGGATCATGCACCAACAGTTGCAGAGTTTGAATAAATCCACACCTCAATCTAATACACCACACTGAGACTCCAGCAACAACAGTGTAACTTGTGCTTATCCCACGAGTAGGGCAAAAGAAAGACAAGGCACAGGAAGCCTTTGTGCTTGTTTGTAACAGAAACCACAGTCCCTGATCCTGCCAAGCCTGGGAGAGGAAGAGAAAGACATGAAAAACAATCACAGAAAAAGCAGTCACAGAAATTACAAATGTGAGACTACTACTCCAGTTCTTCTGGAGAAGAGTGCTGTGGGGTAAATGTTTATAATGATCACTTAGCTTTACAAAATGTTAAAATAACAAATTCATTTAAGGAACAAAAAGTACACTGTGCATTCCCCAAGAAGAACTAAATGAATCACATAACTCAGAGGAAAAGAAGGGGTGAGGGTTAAAGTAATTTTCTGACCTTCCCATTCTTGGTTGTTCTAAAAGACAACGCAGATTATGGTTCAACTGTGACAGCCCAGGACATGTGCATAAATTCAGCTATGCCAGCAGCAGCACTGGACAGGCTATCTGCATTCACCAAGGCCCTACATTAAGCCTTGCCTAGTCCCCAGGCTACCCCAACACCCTGTATGATGGCATCTTTGAATGCATTTTTGGTAGTGGGGGGAAAGTGTGTATGGAGAAGCCTCTTGCTGTCTTTTGAATGTTAGCTGAATTTGTGTTTCCTCTATTTTTTTGTTCTGAGAAATTCCTGCCTTCTCTCCAGCATCCTGTAATCACTGGAAAAGAATCTGCTCAATATTTTTACTACAAGTAGGCGAATTTAATAAATTTACAGCAGGATTCTTCTCCAAACTGTTTATGGTGGTTATCAGCACCAGAGGCAATGGCACCACAGTTATGATTACAGAAAGCTCCTACTGGGAAACACGTTGCTGTCTTTGAAGAGTCATGGTCTAGAAAAATCACTCACAATTGTCACCTCTTAAGAGAAGGCATTTCTTAAAGGAAATTGCTAAACTTGGTCACCTTCCACTATCAAATTTACTCTATCTCACCTATCAAGCCTCCAGACATGCAGCCACCTCAATAAAGATTCTGTTTAAAATCCTTAACATTGACAAAAAACATCTTCTGGCTAAAAGCAGAAGACAACATATAAGACATTAGAAAACATTACAGAAAAACATATGCACTGCACAGAAGCTGAACAAGAAGAAATTGTATTTGTAGCACAGATCTCCATGTACAGGAAAGACAGCAGCAACCCACTTATTGTTCTTTGAGTGCCTGAAGGGAAGGTCAATGATAGGGGTAGGTAATACAGACACATCACTGTCCAAGCCCAACAGTCTTTAATCAGTAAATAAAACCTTGCCTTTCTATCTGTAAGAAAAGAGAAGCTCCTCTTTAATCATGGCTCTTCTCACACCAACCTCAGCTAAGCTGTATTCTCAAATATATTCAGGTTCTGGGATGGGGAAAGACACTAGATGGGAAAAACAGGTGGGATATACATAATAAACTACATTACTATGAAATAGACAATACTGTCACAAAAGGCTTCTGCAGCTTTAAGTGAACTTATTAGTCCAACTGCAAGAATTGCCACCATCAGAGAGAGCTTCAGTAAAAAGGTAATTTTAAAACATTGGTCTGTCTGAGGTTGCTGCTTTTTTGGAGATTGCTAAACAATCTCTACTTTCACCAAAACTAAAATAAAGTATTTGGGAGAATACAAAGAGATGTTATAATCTAAACCTTGTTTCTATATGTACACTATGCAGAAAAAGCAGCTTAGTTTCTTGGATATTGTACAACTGGTCATCCACAGATCTTCCAGGGAAGGGGAACCACAAAATTTTAAAATAGTTGTCTTTAAATTTCAAGTACAGTAATCACTTCATGTGGTGATTTTGGAGAAGCTTGTAAGGAGGAGTAATTCAGATGAGTAGTATAAATCCTTTTCTTGTAAGAGAGTCATGCATGCAGGGGCTTAGTTTCTGTTCTCATTTATTTAGCTGCAGGAACATGTTATAACTTAAAAACTGTTGGTTCAGACTACAGTATAGTAACACACCACCTTTACACCTAAGCCACCAAACAACATGGGTCTGTGAATATCAGAATTCACTTCTATTTTAGACAAAGTCCCTAATTTGAACAAACCATGTTCATTGCCTAGGATTAAAAAAATGGTGAGAAGAAAACCCAACAGCTTCCCCACTCTCCAGCTACATACTCTTTTTATAAGTGCTTCATCAGAAAGTTTATTACCTGAGTGCTGATAGATCTGGTTCCATCTGTTGCTTCTACTGTCAAGTTGTAATTTGATTTCTGTTCTGCATCAAGGGGTCTTGCAACAATGATAGTTCCTGTGCCCTTGTCCACATCAAATCGACTGTCATAGTTGCCACCTTGTTCAGGAAATTGTGAGAGGGAGAAGTTAATAAAATGCATTATTGTATCATCGTTTTTATGTATGATCATGTTCTGTCTTTCAATGCTTAATGAAGGTGGAAATATATATACATATATTTATACATACATTTAGTTTAAATACTTTAGGTTTTTTTCCTGGTAACATGATATGCTGCTAATAGATATTTAAAACTGAGTAGTATTGGACAAAGCTGACTTGCCCAGCTTGTGGGAAGTCATCAGGGGCATTCTTATTAGCAAGATTCTCTACTTATAAAAAAAAAAACCAAAACCATGGAATTTAATGATTCCATACAGCAGGAAATTGAGAATTACTACATCAAATGCAATAGTTTCTTTTGGGAAGATTATCAGCTAATAAGTGAAAAACATACTTTTTATCAAAATACATTAAAATCCCATTTGACATACAGTCAAATTTTTGTCTTTTGGAGTAAAATACATATTATTATATTCATATATGATTATAGATAAGGCTGAAAAAGCTGCAGTACCTCCAAAGGATTATCATTGTAATGTTGAGCATCTAAGGAATTCACTATCTCAGTCTTACTGAGACAGAATAGTACTAAATGTTTAAATGTCCAATGTTTAAATATGGTCAAGTTCCTTTTCTGAAACTAATTATCTTAATTTCCCTTGTGAAACTTTCAAATTACTCTTTGAAATATAGTTAAATAACTGTGTAGATCAATAGCTACACTCAGTTGTTTAAACATTTAATTGATCATCATCTTGCCACTTGGAGCAGACTGCCCTGAGAATGCAATGTCCATTAAGTCCAAATACTATTAGGGATGATGAATACTGCCATTTAACTACAATTGCTTTAGACCTCTCAATAAACTGCCTAAAATGGAAGAATCAATTCTTATTTTGGTCAAGCCAGTGCTAGATATGGCAAACCAGTTTTTCCTAATTATGGGCATGTGTTTTTCTAATTATATTTTACAAGGCTAGCAGATAGCATTCAGATATCATCTGAGTGCTTTTTTTTCCTTTAACAAGATTATACATGCTAAGCTTTGCAAATCACTAAATGCGTTTTATGAAAAGCCAAGCTTAGAACTGAGAGGATGAAGTTCCAAAGGTTGCAAATTTGAACTTAGTCCAAGAAAAAAACAGTAAATACTAAAATGAGCCTCCATTCACATGTAAAAAGGATTTCACTTTTAGAAGGTTCCACTGCATGACAAACATATCAGTTTAGGAAAGATGGGCTGGATTCTGCTTCACTGGATTTGAGATATTTGGTAATGACCAACATCACATAATTTTTCTAGTTCAACTGAAAGCCAACTCCTCTTTCTGGTCCAGCAGCAGTTTCTGAATCACTCAAATGGATAGAAACTGGACATGATGAAAGGCAGCAGCTTTTTTCTTAACATGAATTTTTCTAATGGTATTTGTGTAGTATGTCAGTTTTAGAAGGTGAATCTAGTTTTTCCTTTCATAGCTGGCAGGCAAAATCATTTTCTCAGATGTCTCAATGAAGTCCTCTACATTTTAAGGGAAGAGTAAAGTGAGTGAGCATGAATTGGTTCAGCCACTTTTCCCTACACAAGGACAAGCTCTCTAACCAACATTTTTCCCTTCCTTACCAAGAAAATCACCAGGGCCTTGCCTGTATTTATATTAGCAGTGATATCTGGTGATCCGCTGAAGCAGAACTCAACCCAAACTTCTGCATCTAGTACACTGAAGTGTAACAGCAACAATTTTGGCCAAAGCCAAAACTGGATGCTCAGAATTGATGCTGTATAAATGTAATGATGACAAAACAAAACAAAAACGAACCTGTCACAAATGCAACCGTGAGCACTTTGATTTCCGAAGGGTTAATAAAATAAATAGTTTATAAATGTACGCTTTCATTTCAGATCTCATAATCTGGTAATAAATTATGTGATCTCAGCAGATACCTTCTGCTGTACAGTTCAGGTCACAAGCCATCTGTAAGATGTAAAATACTTCACTAGCAAGCTTGTCTCCTGGCTCAGCCAAAAAGAAAGAAAGCATGGAAAGCAAGCACAGAACACAAAGGAAAGCTGTCAATCAAATTCATTCATGCTATTAGAAACAGTAAAAGAGGGTGGTAAAGTGACCACCTGTAAGAGTAGCCCATAACTTCACAATATGATCATATATCAAATTTTCCAAAACACTTATACTAAGAAAACTGTCAAAATAAAATGGTTTATTTAACAATGTTTGGACAAGTTATGCTCTTTCCCCATGGAGTTTTCTGTATATGTCTTTCTAAAAAGAGCACGAAAAGATCATTCATTTTCTGCATTTGGCATACAATAAGAATATGTAAATGTCCAACTGTGATGCACACTTAGAAGGAGAAGATCAAAATAATACTATCAATTAGAATTCTATTCAGATGTACACACTGTTCACAGTGCTTAACAACTGAGGCATGCTAAGAACAATAGGAAAGTACATCCCCAATTTAATTAACAAATTTTGCTAATAAAAGGCTCCAGAAAAAAAATCACTGCTGTACTGCGTTCAGATTCCAAGAAGCCTCTGAGGCCTATTCTATCTACTCTCTTTCATCTCCATGAACTGCTCACCTTTCTCTGACAATGTCATTTTCTTAACCTTTCCTTTAATGGACTCATTTCGGTCCACAGACACTTGTTTGCTATGGATTCCCTAATTCAAATTGGAGTACACAATACCTTCTCATTTCTCCTGCTCAGTTATTTTTATACTTTCTGCTTTTCTACTCCCACATCCCTGAGTGTGTTTGGGAGAACAATGAAAAAGTAGCCTCAGTTCCAAAACACATCAAATGCAGAACTTTGCTCCTATAAGAATGCAAGAAAGCATCCTCACTTTTTAGTCCCTCTAGAGAGCTGTACAGATCTAGGTTTGTCTAAACACCAACACTTTTTATCAATTATAATCTATTTGGACAGGAACTTTTTTTTTCAAGAATACATTTAAAAGAACCATTTAAAATTTATATTGTAATTCTGTAAGTATTTAATGCATTGGCAATGATTATCACTTTCATTACAGATTGTTCATGCATGAAGCATGATTTTAGGGAAGAATTGTATCTGTTTGCATGTCCTTGAAAATTTTTTGAAATTTGGCATTTGTATATTCCTGCTACATGTGTTAGTTTCATAAACCTTATTTTTAACTGTTGCTGTTCTCAGTACACCTCAGGAAATACATACCAGCAAAACAGATGTTTAAAATACTTAAATTATTGAGAAATAAATTAAAATAATAAATTAATTAATTTAAAATATGCTCTTCCCAGCAGCTTAACATCATAATAATGGCTAAAGTTCTCAGTAATAACCAAGATGAAAAAGATCCTTCTCTTGTGAATGTAGTAGAAAAATCACAAATCTATCAAGAATCTGGCAGACTGAGAGAAAGAGTTCACTTAAGACTAGAAGCAGTTCATTACAAGGCACCTCTCCTGAAACAAAGCTATGCCATTCTCCTTGATTCTAACACACTTAGCACAGAACAGAACTTGGTTTTACTATCAGCTATGCAGTGAACACTGAGTATTACTGGTGCTTGTAAGTCTAGTGACTAGGTCTGAACTTCAGAAAAGTACTGTTAATTTTGTTACCTTGAAATCAACATGTAGTCATTATTACTGGTTAGAAATCGCCTTTCAATAGTAGAGGTTAAGATATGATTTAGTAGAAAGAATATGTACAAGAAGAAGATTGCTGGGGTTAGGAACATTGCAAGCTTTCCTTTTAGTACTGAATCAAAGGACAGCAAACTGAGTAGCAGCCCAGAGGAGAAGAAATCCATGTGATGAGTAAAATTTCTTTTTGAGCGTACTATCCTGCTTTGCAGAAAACTAGCCTCTCACTTCCTTTCCTATCATACAGTCTATGAGATTGACTTCATTAGTTTTCATTGAAGCGACTCAATATTCAGAAATCAATTTTAAAACTGCAACACTGCAGATATTTTGCAACTTAATTTTCATCTTTGATACAGAGTGGCATTGATAAAAATGAAATAATTTTGACTTATAAAATCCACATTTGCACTTAAGGAATGTCAAAACCTAGCATTATTTATTTGAAAAGTGATTAAAATCAAGCTGCAATGAGCCCTCCAGTATCTCAGACTCCATGCATTTGTTTCTAATAATAAAGGCCCTTAAGGCATCCTTACCCGTTATGTCAAACCAAAGTGGTGTTCCAAGAGGTTCAACAGCTATTACACCAATCATGTGAGCAACTGGGTCACTTTCCATCACCGTAAAAGAAAAAAATGATTCCTCAAAATAAATAGGCTCTGTGGGTGGGACGGGCTTTGGAATCCATTCTATGTGAAGCCGCGTAGTCGAAGATTTTTGTGGGCGACCATTATCTACAGCTTTAATCTGCGAAACAGACACATCTTTTAGGCCACAGGATCACATAAATCATTATGTCACATAAATAGAAAGCAGTAATAAGCTCCAAGCATGTTTGCTCGTGTGAGATATTTCCACAAAGGTTAAGTGTCTCTCAAAGTGCCACTTGCCCTTCATTATCTGGGCAGCAAATGGAGAAAAAGTATGCAGCACCTGATAGCAGCACAAACTGTTACCATAAATTCACTTTTATTTTGCTTTCTTCCTGAAGGTGAGTCAAACTGACTGCTTATGTTCCCTCATCACATAAATTATCTGCCAAGTTCTGGGAAAGAACGGCAGTTCTTAATACACAATATAAACATCTCAAATCATCCCTCAATAAAAACCAAACAAACACACAAAACAATACTTCTGGATTTGTAGAAGCTTTCTTCCTTCAGATACTGCAGTCACTCACCTGTCAGCTACTGAATAAGAAATGAACAGATAAAAGAACATGTTACATATTCATGATATACAGGATTTTCACTCACTGAAAGGATATCGTAGTCCCTTGCTGCAGAAAACTTCTTTGATGAAACCACTCCAGTTTTTGGTTCAATAAAGAATTTGCCATGTTCATCACCATCTTCAATGCTGTAGGAGATCTCTGCATTGGGGCCTTCATCTTTATCTGCAGCAATAACTCGATAGATTGGCTCTCTCCTGGCAGCTCTCTCTCGCTCAGGCTTACCACGCTCCGGAAGCCGAATTTTGTAGAATTTTTGCAAGAATTGAGGCTTGTTGTCATTCTCATCTAAGACCTTCACAATCACCCGTGCAATTGTTGATTTTGCAGGAGTACCATTGTCTGTTACTGTTACCTGTTTTTATCAACAAGGGTAAAGTTAGAGCTCAAACTTGCGCCTTCAACAATGCTCCTCCATAAATGAGGTTTTCCTACAGCTGCCTAAACAGCTGTACAGTTATCCCCTAACTTCAGTTAAAGCACTTGCCTAAAGCTATTAAGTATTTACAAAAGGTACTCAAAAGTATATTCAACTATTATCCTAATATTTTGACACGTTTAATGCAACATGAAACGCAAATATTCATGCTCATCTCTAACAGATGGTGATTTCCACATATTTGAATATCTGTTCCCTTTAGGACTTGTAATGGAACACCACCACATACCTTTCAGTTCACAAAAAAAACCCAACCACACCCGATGAGAAAATAAAAGCATATCCCAAATGAGGGATGAAATACATTACAAGGCGAATGGGATAATATGGCAATTAACATAAAATTAGCATTGCCCTGAACCAAGCAAATAACAAAGGCAAATTTGAGAAACATCTATTTGATTTGAATGAAACATCAGTTTTGAAGGCATTACTGACGACCAAGAGTACACTAAGATATGAGAGAATAACATGAAGCTAAGCTAAAATAAATGCATAAGAAAGTGTGAATTGGAACTCAAAAAACACAAACTGGGAATAAAAAAATGGGGCATATTAGTTACTATTATGTAAGTAGAAGTTCAATCAAAGATCAAATTTAATACTAAAAAGGAATAAAACCACTAACCCATCTGGTCAACATTTCAATGCTCAATTAATTAGCTTAGCACTTGAGTCTGTCCACCATTCTGTGCATTTCCAGCTTTCTTTCCAACCTATTATCAGAGTTGTAAACATAAAACTAACACATGGGAAAACGGCTACTTTAGGCCAGGCTGTCTGTCAGTGTGGATCTGTAGTTAAGAGCTCTTCTGTCACATATTTCACAGACTTTTAGTTAAAACTTTAGCAACCAGTTGGGATTCAAAACTAACAAAGAATAAAGAATTATAAATTACACCAGTAGGCAATAAACAATGTTCCAAACTAAAGAGCAATGAGCTTAAATTGCTATTTTATACAGAATGATGAAAGCAGGAGGATTTAGGTACCGTTAAGTGACATTGCAATCCTAAAAATAAACTTTCTGAGTTCTGTACATGTTAGCTTAAGGTTATAAAGTTAAGCTTAAATTAGCATGACTGCAAGCAGACAACTGCCCATAACAGTACACCATGAGTGTGACTTCTGGCATAAGTTTTGGCCCAGAACAAGTAGCACACACATGTTGTTTAGCTGCAGCCTGAGAATTCACACAATTCAGACACAATTTTCAACATGTGGTCACTCTGTTCCAGGGATAAGGTATAAGCAATCAAAGCCATATGGGCCATGTCGCCTCAGGATCAGAAAACAATCCACAGCTCATTTTATTTACTGAAAAAAATCTAATTTAAAAAATACAGTATAATATATAGAGAAGTAAAAATAATGATTTACCAATTTTACAACCAATATACATAGCAGTGGTCAAGAAATAAAACATAATGGACATGGAGTGTTTTGGGAAACTGAGACAACCCGATCTGAGGAGGCAAATTGGAAAAGAGAATTATATAATTACTTTAAAATATACAGGAATATTATGTCTAGTACTATATCAGATTTGCCATTTAATTAATTTTGTTACTATTACTTCTAGAAACACACTGCAGAAGAAATTCTGCCCCACTGCTACTTAGGTACAAAGCATTCTTTTCAAAGCTGATACAGAAATTTAAATAATGATAAAAAAATTGGTCCAACAGCTGCATTAATCCAGCTCACAATGCACCAAAGGGATACAAAAGGCCCAGGAAGACTGCACATATACTGCACATATACTGCAATTATGCAAAAGGATAGTTTGTGCTGTCAGGGAATAAATACATTCATCTCCACGCCTCTGCAGTCATTTGTCTCCTATTGGAAGTTTTGAGTAAGTCTACAGGTGCTTCTGTGTCTTTAACATTAATTTGGCCAACTCCCATTATAGTTTTTTATCTGTCATCCAGGACAAGAGGCACAATAAACATTCCAGATAAATCTTAGGACATAAGGATCACTGTGAATATTAAGTCTTCATTACAGGAGAAGTACCACACCATTACACTGCTTGACAACATTGTGAAACTGGATGACAAAGTTCTCTATGTGTTTTCCTTTCAGGTTGTTTGACAGACAATGACAAAAGCTCTTAAATAAACTCCAGGCAATTGATTAAATGTAGTTAAATAAAAGCATTATGTCTCAAGTTTCATCCTCTTGGATTCGGGCTCTACAATGCATGTCTTGCAACTGATGAGACTGGTAAAAATGTTATGCAGAAAAATAAGGCTACTCATATACTATCCTCTTGCATTCTCTGTATTACAAAAACATTCTGCACTTCTTTTGCAGACGCCTATACTCAGCAAAAGTTAGGCTGAAATAACTATTCCAATAATTACACAGGAAGATAAAAAGAGGAATCACACTCCTTTTAACAATCATGCCTTTGTACCATTTGAATGTAAATCTTTGTTTTGAGATACAGAAAAAAAATTGCATTCAATCTGTACCTTTACTCTTTTTTAGCAAAAAGCCTCAACACACAGTTTTTATAAGATAGGTGGTTATCTGCACTGCAACATAATGAGCACAGAAAGAAATTACTTCTGAAATCCACTTGTTTGAATTCTTCATGGCAAACTTAATTCTCTGTAAAAGAGCAACGAACTCACAGTCACTATTTCTTGGCAATCTAAATAAATTATTTACCTCCAGTATGTGCTCTCCCTGCTGCTCTCGGTCTAGTTTTCTGGATGTGGTTGTAATTAGCCCTGCAAATGTAAGAGAATAATTAATCAGATCCTTCAAGAAAATCATCTGAATGAAGGTTAGGTTAAATCAGCAGTTACTGGTATCCTCAATATCAATTTCTTCTTAGGTGGCCACTTCCATTTTTGTAGAATTTATGCTTTCATTAAGGGAAGGGGTGAGGGGTTTCCAATCCTTAAAAGCTGTGAAAATATTCTTTGCAATCTGAAAACTAAGCTGTTTTAACACTTAAGACAAACACAGTTCAGTGTTCCAATACACCTGTGTGTGTTATGTTTCTGACAGAGTAATGAATGCAATTTTCCCACATGAAATCTTGTTTTTAAATGCCTTTTTCAAAGGGTGCTGAGGGACATTAACTGAATTAATTACTTATCTCTTGTGGAGAAACACCTATTTGTAATATTAGTGATAAAGGCAAAAGAAGGATAACCTGAAGAGATGCAATAATAATTGAAAAAATAGAGCAATTTGTTCACTTAATTTCACAATGACAAGCAGTCAAACAGTTGCCCTTGACAATAGCAGAGAAGAACCACAAGTTTTTGATGCATGATGCTACATTTTATCACAAGACTCTGATACACTCCTGATGCAAGATTAGGAAGGCATGATGTTTTTTCTTTAAATGAAGGAAATCACAGAGAAAGAAGTAACAAAAAGACAGTAAAACTTAATACAGAAGGATCTTATTTGAGTTCATTCTCCCTAACAGTTAGTTCAGAATTTTAACTATTGAGTTTCACAAAAAGTAACCTTGCTCAACTCTCAGTTATAGCAGAATGATTTGCTGTTGGGGGAGTTAACGGTGCAACGGGTGCAGCTACATGAGAATTCAGTTTCTTTAGTGCACAAAAGCAAAGAGCATTAACATTTTCAGAGGTAAAAGTTGGCCCCACAAATACCATTGCTGTATTCACATGGTACTGAGCCTGTGCTAGTAAATCTTGCTAGACCCAACCTGGGCTTTCATGAAGCAAACTCCAAGATTTGGATTTGCCCAGCTTAAGCAACTACTGAGCAAAGCATTCCATATTCTCTGAAGCAGCAACGCAGAGGAAAACGCAATGTCAGAAGACATTTTATGCAACTATCTCAGCTTTTGTGAGAGGAAAGCATTGCCACCTTGATCCATAATGTCAAACTGGAAAACAGAAAAGCAATTACCCAATGAAGAATGAAATAGATCAAAATACAAGTGGCATACTTCATGTTCCATTTTCTAACTAGAGAATAAGTTTTTTATTAATATGACCTTACATAAGGAAAATTAAAATCCACTTAAAAAGTTTTCAAAGCTTGTCTGCTACAATAAAAAAGCCTTCAATTTTCTCTTGGCTGATAAAAAGCAGAGTTTGTAAGAAAAGCAATCAAGAAAGGCCAGGAGAAACAGGATTGTATACCAGGTGAATAGCTACTCAGTGCTTCTGACAAAAACAGCTGTAGTCTACTTAGACCAACAAAACAGACAGCCCACACTAAATAATATGAACAAAACCTATATAAGGCGACATTACAGCTGTCAACTGTTCAAACAACTATCCTGCAAAAAACAGACAGTGCAAATAACAGCTGTTCCAATTATGGTCAAATCTGCCCTTGTTTTTCCTGCAATTTTGTTTGCCATCATATCAAATGTATTATTTATCTAGTA
Source organism: Zonotrichia albicollis (assembly GCF_047830755.1). Taxonomy (NCBI): domain Eukaryota; kingdom Metazoa; phylum Chordata; class Aves; order Passeriformes; family Passerellidae; genus Zonotrichia; species Zonotrichia albicollis. The sequence continues at coordinate 38,975,483 of NC_133823.1, forward strand.
TTCTTGACAATGATATGTCATCTTCTCCTGCTTTATTTTTATGCTTTTACAGCACATAGAAGATACCTTTGCTATTGTTAGGGTATATCTTTTGGTATTATGAATTGTCCATTGTTACAAAGAAAGGGGGGATGAAAATTAAAACATACAAAACCCTAAAACAAACAAACCAAACTACAAGGAAAAAGGTTGCATAATTACTGTGAATTTAGGAAGGGGTAAGGGAAGAAAGAGAATATGATGTGACAGTTGTCTATTAACCTTCTTGAGGTAATATGTCCACATGGATATTACAGAGCTGTGAACAATGACAACTGAAAATATTTATTGTCACATATTCTAAAAAGCTTTGCTTTTCTGCCCAAGTCTAGATAACACATTTTCTTTTTACAGGCACTATGGGAAACAGAATAGGACTGTTAGTTGGAAGGGCACAAGTGGCACAGCTGCCACCTCATCTGCTGCCTTCCAGCAAAGGGACTTGTGGGTGACTTCAGGAAACACAAGTTCTCCTAAAACCTCTTTCTACTGAGTACCTCCGTAAAAAGCCAGCACAAGCCCTCCCATGAAGGATTAATCTCAAGGCTCACCACAGTTACAAGAGAAAAGGGTACACTGCAGCACAGCCACTAAAAACTTTGTTGAACTACTGTTGGACAGCTGAGTTGAAAATGGGGAAAACCTAAAAAAAACCATAGGAAAAATAAAGCAACCCAGCAGAAATACCTCATGATGCTTCCATTTCCCTGAATATTCAACACTTAGTCTACATCCTCTAACAATAAACGACTCCATCTCTCACAACAGCAGCAAGTAGAGGATTACATGAGATCAGAAAAATGGCACGTTTCAATAGCTTCCTATCCATTTTATTTTTCATCAAGAGCCATGAAGACTGGAGCCATCCTAAAAATGGCAATTAATACTTGGAGAAAACCAAATATCAATCAAAAGACCATTCAAAAGCTTTTGCTTTAAGCACTCAAAACAAAATTCTACCATGCACCACTACTTTAGACACTAACGATTCTTAAAGGAAGTCTTGGTCCAGATAAAATTCCTGCTAATGAAGGTGGTCAATACAACATAAATAGATAAGCAGAAAAATATCCAGCAAGAACAAAATATACATGCTTTGATCTGTTAAAACTTCCAGTCTTTTCAGCCAAGCATGCCACACTTCTGTTAAAACACTTCAGACCAATAACAGAAGGGCTTAGTCTTCACCATATATATCCTGTATATTCAGCAGAAACTAATGCCAACAAAGGAAATGTAACACTTCTGGATTTAGAATCACATACACATGCATGACATTCTTTTTATTTAACTCTTTACTGATAGACACTTTCCAAAGTGCAAATTTAGCTTCAGTGAAGTGTCTCACTTCAGCTTAAGACTATAAAAGGTTTGATTATTGCGATCACTACATTTTTCTACTTTTGCCAGTTTTTTCTATATTACAGAATGTTTAATGCTGCACCAACAGATTTTATCCATTGTTGAAGAGCTTTCCAGAACTACCGCTGTGATAATAAGGTCAAGTGTTCCTATGCACTGTAACTGCCTGTTAAGAGGGTTGGGGACAATCTTTGGGCCTAATGTAAGTTAGCTCACTGCAACAATAGTCACCACTTTGCTCTGTTCTTAAGGTTTTTAGATGGAACTCCTTCCATTTTCTGTAACACTTTGTATATATCCTTGCTGTGCCCCTCCCTGTACAAAAATAAATTCATGATCACATTTTTGCACATGCCACATCCCCAAAGGAGTGGCAAGTAAAACATTTCAATTAAGCTCTGAAGAAGTCTGTAAAACATTCAGTTTTGAAATCTTTGTTACAAGGTGGGGAGAATGTGTTTATTACTGAATGAAATAACAGCATGTGTGAGAAACAGGTCACTTGTGACAAACCATTCTATTTCAAAGCAAAACTGACTCAGAGCATTGTTTTGTAGCCATATTCCTGCATTTTGCTTCTGCATCCTTTTATCAGCTCCCCTCTCCCAAAACCAACAGGAACAGTAAGCTCCAGTAAGTTACATCACTGACTTTTATTTCACCTGAAATCAATGTCATTATGGCAAGATAGGTCAAGCATTCTTGAGAAATGCAAGTTCATAAAAAACATTTCTAAGATAATGAGGAAATGGTATCTCTAGTGAATTGGTGCCATTTTTGTATTTAGTAATATTTAAAAACTTGCCTCATCAGAAACATTTTGAGAACAGCAGCGCAATAATTTAGAGTCTTTGGATAAATCATAGCTGCTCTGCCTCACTAGCTGGAGAGTGACTAGAATCAACTGATACTAACTGTAAACATCTGTAACAAATAAAACAAAACAAAACACACGAGTAGCAAATACAACTCTATTCTCTCTTCATTCTGTATCTGAGTTTACATTCTGGGGATACCTGCTGTCTATTTGATGTCTACCCAAAAACTAAGAGAATTACAGCTGCATTCAGATAAAACTTACTTCAGATTTCCATTTTAAATAACAGCAAAACAAATATACAGAAATGCAACTGCAACGTACAATTATGGAAATCTGAATAAAACTCTACATTTGGAGTAGAAATTAGCACCAGAGATCAGATATTAGCAGGGATTTATTTCACACTGGTTCACAGCTACATCACACTATCTCGGTTTCTGAAGACTAACACATCAACAATTTTCATTCAATGCCAAAATGACAATATCCTTAAAAAAAACATAGAATATTAGGTGGGCATTGTGTTAAGAATTACCTATTAGCTATCTTTATGGCATGGATGATCTCAGTGATGAAAGAAGTGGCATCAGAAAAAGTGGTCTTTGCAGGGGAGTAGGAAGGCTCAAAGTTTTTATTTTGCTGTGTATACATCATGCATCCCCATGCATTTGTGCTTTCACAAATACCTGGAGACTTTCCAACTGCACATTCAGATTGAGAGGATGAAGATTCTGGAGATGGGAGGGAGTTTGCCTGTTAGGCTAACCCCCACAATGAACCAAGACTAAAGCAGATGCCAAGTGTACTATGTTGCCTCCAATGAGTTCAAACTGATAGGCTTGATTTGAATTAGCATAACATTATTTGCATTGCGGCATACAAAAATAAATACAGTTTCTCTGATCTTTGAATGCATTGGCATTGAAGAATTAAGGAGGCAGCTACAAATTTTTTTATCACTAACTTCAACAGATACAGGTCATAAACTAAATATGAGGGAGGACATATTTGGTCAATGTGGCTTTTGTCCTCTGTGTCAAATGCAAACCATAACTAACCAGCAGAAATGGTTGCTCTGGATTGCATCAGTCAATTATCACTTAAACTCTCAGTTATGATTACTGCAACTTAGTCAATTATTATTTTAGCTCTCGTTCCCCCATTTCAACCTCCAAACCAACAAATTACTAGTGCATGTTAAAGGTTTTCTTTTTTTACATATTGTAATGCCTTCAGATCTGTTTACAAGGTCTTAATATGTAAATCAGTTTAAGATTTGAAGGAAGCATGAATTTTAAACTCACATGTGGCTGTAATGGTAATCATGTTAACTACTGCATAACACAGCCCAAAAGCACTGAGCAAATTACAGCAAAAAAAATATTCTGTAAATTGAACACCAATTATGTCTCTTCAAGTGATAGAGATACTGTCTCACTTCAAGGCAGGGTTTCCTACTAATCTTTGTCATTTAAGAAGTAGTTCATTATATCCAATTCAAGACAGCTTTCCCTTCTAGACAGAGGAATATATCTTTCTTTTGTATGACAGACTAAGAAGTTCACAGAAATCAGCAGTTTCCTCCTCCCAGAAGTACTAGGTGTGATCAAATCATGTCTCAGACATCTCTCATAATACATTGAGTGTCTCACTGTCTGAAAGATCTCTTATGAGATCATTTTAAACTTCTTCTGATATCTCAGCACTTTCCCAAATACAAAGAAAATAACCGATAAAACAATAATCCATGATTATTTCATCACTTGACACATAAAGATGACTTTTTATTCAGTCTTCTTTCAACTGATTAAAAGCTAACTGTGTTTTACATGTAACTTATCATACAATCAGTGACCATCAGAAAAGGCCCACACTTTCTTTCTGAAGATGTTCAGGTAAGTTTCTGGGAAGACTACAGTCAAAACTTGTTTTCTACATAAGCCAAAAATCCTCTTCATAACCAAACCAAATGAACAGGTTAATAAAAGCAGGTCAATAAAAATTAATAGCAGAGGATTGAAGACAAGATTCCAGCTTTGCAGCTGGCAAAAAATAAACTGTCTTATGAGCCATGTAACGACTAATGACGACTACTATAAGATACAAAGTCTAACATATCACCACTGTCCTACATCACCATGAAGGCAGACTGCTGAGTTAAAAAAGATACAACATAGTGCTAACAAGCTATCATACTGGAGCAAATATATCATAAAGAAACTGAACTTTGGTTTACATAGTCTTAAAGATAATTCCTTAGCAATTTCACTTGCTTTTCATTCCTAAACTCTTCCTTGTTCTACACACCTTAATAACTTTCATCGAAACCAGCAACAGAATTGTCACCAGTAAGTTTCTAATGCCAAAATATGATTGTAAATATACAGTCCCAAGTGAAACTAGGATTATAATTTAAAAGCACCTTAAATGGCTGCAAATGCCTCTTCTGCTCAAGTACAACACTTAAAAGCAATCATTACAGTTCTTTCAACAAAGATCTCAAAAATAGTACCACTTTTCAAGAAGAATTGAGCGTCTGGGTTCCTCTTTCCATTCACCTAGCCATATACTCTCTTCTTTAGCTCTGCTGTTCTTTGCTTGCTCTCTCCGGCCTCTTGAATTTTACCTTTTTTTGCTATGCAGTTCTTTAGGTAGAACAAAGATTCATTCTGCCTAGCAGAGTGCACAGCCTGTGGCTAGGAGACTTTCCTGGATTGCCTAAATGCGCTTTTGGGGCTAAAGGACTTATTTTCTACTTCCTGATGAGGGTAATTACACAAATGAGTTACAACACCCTAGCTTTAAAAAAATTAAAATGGAAACCTACTGCAGTACACTCTGATGAAGTCACTGTTCCCTTTTTGTTAAGTATAGCATGATGGCACTCAACTAGTACAGTCTTTCACAGTTTTGGTGCCTTTTCCCCTTCAATTCCCATGTGTAGCCATTCAAGCAAAAGCCAACAGGACACTCCCACAGTGTACAGACACCTAAGTAAACTCCAGACTGAAAAGTCTGAAACACATTAGGAACTACATTGTGTTTGCTCTTCAGATCACCTTTTCTTTTTACTTAGATATTTCCTTATTCCTGTTTCAAATGCTAGTGCATATGCTCGGGATTTCATCCACAAAAAACATTGGCACATTTGTCCCAGATGAACACTTCTTGCTCTTTGAATAGTACTCCATGAAAAGTCAAGCAATAATTGAGATCTCAGTCCTACCCAAGCCAGGACTGTATCAAACGAGGGGTAACACCCTGTCCATAAGGGCGTATTTGTGCAGCACTTTTACTGAAGTACAGTAATATCACAGAATATGCTGAGTTGGAAGGGACACACAGGGATCATCAAGTCCATCTCAGTGTTTATGAGCTTGCTGCTTGTTACCAAGACAGACTGCAAGTTTTGTATACAGCATCAAAAAGTATGGCTAATATTTCATACCATGAGGCACCATGTTTGTCTGTAACCAGGCAATTTAACTACTCAATCCTACTGCCATAAAGTATAACTGCAAGGTGCACATCTTTAGTTGAGTCACTTACCTGAACTATTTCTACAGCAACCTGTAATTTGCTGAGCAGAATACTCATTAATCATATTTGTGATCTGAGCATGAAGCAATGACAAGCAACTCTCCAAAGATTATTTATGTACAGCATAAGGAAAAAATAAATAATTTCCATAAACAGCTAAGCCATCCAATATGACAAACACGGCACAACTTCAATTTCAACTAAATTTCAAATAAAGTGTAAAATTAGTGTTTATTGATCATATAATTGTAGAAAATTCCACAAATGTATCTAACTAAAAGTAAACCATATAGTTTTGTATCCCCTAATTAGCCACTGACTACATTATTTTTAATCTGGATTTACTAACAGTTTTTCTTCTTCCAAAGAGACGTAAGAGAACAAATAAAAGAAATAAATAAAGCCTGACCACCACTACCTAACAGTTAAAAGAAATGCTCTCTAGGTAAATGCTTTCAAGTAATTTTAAAAATCGCTGCCTCTATTATAGCAAAATTTCTATATTTGCGGATACTCTCTAAATAGTGTAGAGTGAGTGGATATGAAAATATTATTAGAAATTTCAGATATTAACTTGTTTTCTCAGTTACAAAAAAGACCTAGCACTTCAAGTGCTTTTAAAAAGACAAATCAAAGTAGCTTTTTGCAGAATTAAACTCTTTTTAAAAACATTTGGGCTAATTCTGGTTACATTTTCATAAAGAAGAAAATCTGTTCTAGAGACAGTATAATCAAATACTTTACTTTCTCTGCCTGTCACAGGTAAACACTTGAGCTGCTACAAACACATTGAGCTGTGTGACATAACTGAACAATAATTCAGCCTGGCATTGCTTACCAGCTACAGAAGTTACATGAAAGAATTCAACATTTTGATCTTTATTTAATTTTAAATCACATAAGCGTGCAATATACTAACACTGGTTTTATCCAAGTTCCAAAATATTACGTCAATTGGGATTAAAACCCACAAGTAGTTAAACAACAAAGATTTCCTTTGTTAAAATGAAGCCAATACTCCTCTGTGGTCACTGACCCTTCATTTCCTCGCTAAGTAATTCTCCAGTGTTATCGGAACCCATGGAAGTTGTTTGCAGCTGTACCCATTTCCCGTTCCACTTCGGTCTCCAAATCAGACAGACCAACAGACACACACACACACTCTCCATCAAAGGTTACTGTGTCAAATGCACAGGACACAGTTATGTTCTGAAATGGGCAATTACTCAAAGCTTCTGCTGAATTCCCTAACTAATATCCTTATCTAAATGGACTATCTCCTACACCATAGGATTACTAATTTCCTCAAAGGTACGTCCATAATATTCTCATAATAAATACCAAACTGCTTAATATATAAATTATTATTTTTATAATATATAAATATTTATAGCTTTACAACACTCCCAAGTAATTAGATCACACAGTTATTTCTATTTTACACCTGCAAAACCTAAGTATGCGAAAAATAACAACTCAAAATTTATTTTGGCATTCTCCAGTCCAGGTTGTGAACCCAAGTCTAGTTTTCAGAGGTATGCATCACTTTCATACCAGGTTTCATTAAAAGCATAGAAAGCTATACTTTTGTGATCAGCATTTCTGCCAATCTGAAACAAAATTGTTACATGGCACAATATTTGGTACCTCTCTTCCTCATTTGCTATTATTGCTTTAAATTTCTGAGGTAAGGCATGATTTGTCAAGAAAGTGTTTTATTGTTACCCAGCCCTGATTCCCTCCCCAAGCCAAATCTGGTTGGCATAACAAATGTAACAGAAGTCCTAGGGAAGTGCAAAGAAGCATACTAATTGGGCAAAAGTTCAGAAATTATTTCTAGCCTGAATATATGTGCAAGGTAATACAAAAAGATTATAAGGGCCCTATATGGATACCTGGTTAGGATTCAATTATCTTGCTCAGTAATGCTAGAGGGAGCTGGAACTCCTTTCTCTAAGCAAATGCAGATTTTGTCCTTCTTGTGTGCATGCTGCACTTATAAAGCAATATAACCTTCTTTCAGGCATCTTAACTCAGCAATGTTTGAGATATTAATCATAGAGAGCCTGTAACACTGAGCAGCAGCCATATTTAAAAAACATGGCATAGCAAAACTATTTCATCCATATGGAAACTGATACAGAGTTTAGGGAATTTGGTGAGCTTTTTTTGTTAAGAGAGAATTCAGTCTTATGCCTAGTTCTACAGCAATTTAGGAATTTAGAGCTAGTCTCCCTAGCTCTTCAATTTCCATGTTTTACATATGACTTGCTGAGTTATTGTTAGTCATCTAAAAGTTACTACCTTTCTTCTAATTTCACATGATGTTTGCCATCCCTTAATTTAAAAAGTAAAGCTAGAAGAAAAATATGAAATGGAAAAATGGGAAACAATGACAGGAAAAGAATTTGGTTGACAATGTCATTCTGGGGAACTGTCAGCACACATTTTCAGTTGGAGAGCTTGTTTGCAAACCACCCTTACAATTCCTACTGAGTGCAACAAAAAGCTCCTATTGCATTCATGTCCTACCCTCCTCAGACAGAAAAAAATTAAATGGTTTGATTGAAAGCTTTTAGTAAAATTATTACAATAACTCTTTTAAAGAGGAACCAGCAGATCAGTTTCTAAATGTATAATTTCTAAATCCAAATAGATTATAAATTATAAAATCATAATTCATTGACTCATAAATGTACACTTATATGCAATGGTATCATCAGCTACTACCTGTAGATACCATACTAATTATCTGTTCCACTTTCTCTAAGAAAGCAATCCTGCTATCACGTGTCATCCTTCCAACACTTCTCAAAAGCAAAAAAGCAAATTAAGATATTTTAACATGAAAGGCACAAAGATGAGGAAAAGCAGAAGTTTTTCTACTCAACAGGACTGTGTTCATGTAAAATAGAAGCATTGAGTAGTTTACTCCAAGCATTAAAATAATAAATTGTATTTTGTAAATACAAACATGGAGCTTACATCTATGATACATGAAACTTTTCAGTTCTACAAGTACCCAAATAGCTCACAAGCAAATAAACTACACCTGCAAGAAAGAGAAATAGTACTAAAGCACTATTATACACACCATATGTATTACATGTGCTTATAAAAGCATTGTATTTTAAGCTCCAGGCACCAATCTCAGAACTTGTTTACTGCTATACAATCCTCTGCTGTACATGAGTGTTGGTAAGTGTGCAAATCTTTTCTGAGCCTCAGTGCAATAGCTCTAGAGTTAAGTGCTGAGATTAACCACAGAGTCCCAGGACATGTGCTCAAAACAGCCACCAAATCGTGCAACTTCAACTCTTTCCACCTCAATGTATTAACACGTGTTGCAACTTTTCCACTTTGTCAATTACTTCTGTATTTAATTACAAGCTACGTTGCAAGAAGTTCAGCAGATATAAAGTTGTTATCATAATCTGCAGGTTTGTCTACAGTTGTGCTCAGATTGAGCATGAAAGTTGTGGAATTAAGTCTCTGTTCTCATTCTTTCTGGCTAATAATATTATGTCAACTATTTTTCTTCTGGACAGCTGGACAGCTCATATGTACAACACTTTCTTTTCATTGCATGGAAACTCCAAAGGTAAACAAAATGTTATTTCATTTGCTTTAGTGAAAGACTAAATATACATGAAAAGATTAAAAAATGTCCTGTGATGTACCTTGCCATATATCCTGTTCCAAGAAGTGAAATGGCATGCGAAGAAAAACTTAGCAGTGTTTCCTTAAGTTATTTTATAATTATTTGAAATATAAAAGACATTTTTAAGTGTCAGTGAAGATATACTGAAGGGGGTGCTTGGAAACAGATTGCAGTAAGAAGCATCAGGTACTCCGTAAGCCAATAGCATTTCTGAGAAACTAATCACTCAGTCAATAGCTCTTGTCATGAAAAGAAATTTCTTCTTTTTGTGAATAAAGAAGTATATCCTACAAAGATCCATGTCAACAAGTTTCTAAAAATTCAGGATTATTGCATTAAGACAATTTCAGTCTGGAGCCCACAAAGTTCTAGAAATGCATTAGCTACATCAGGAGAACAGAATGCAGTGTTTCACTTGATACATGTTACATGTAGGTTGTTTCTATTTATAATCTGTATTACTACTATGTGTGGGAATTTCAGCCATGGACCACAGTACCATAGCATTAAATTTTATAAAGAGAAAGGAAACAATGGATCCTTGACCAGGATAAGAGGTAATAACACATTACCACCTGAGCTGTATTTTAACAGTCACCACATATTTTAAGAATCCCAACACTAGCTTTTAGTTGACTTGAACTGAATGTCATTACAGTCTTCAATTCACCTTTGGGGATGCACACCAGCAGATATTAAACTCATACTGTCACTGTCAATGTTTCAACAGGATACAGTTAAAAAGATTTGATTAATATTCCAGCCCCATCTCCCCTGTGGTTGAAAGGAAACTGGGGGCCCTGGGGAAGGTTTCTCTTCCTTGGACAAATACCTTACACTGTGTGATAACTTCAGTGTGATAACAAGGATAATACATACACATAAGCAAACAAGACAAGACTTGATCTCTCCCGTTCTAGTCAAATGTACTCTTCAGCTGAGCCCCCTTTTAAGTGATTGGGAAGACAGAATGCACTGTGTTATAACTAGAACAATAACCAGTGTCTTTTAAAGTTTTTTCAACTCCTCAGCATGTCAATTCCATTGAAAACACTTTCACATCAAGTAAGATCTATTCAGATTAAATACATTCAATTTCTTATAGATAGAAGAGAGACTTGAGAACTTAAGAACTTGATAATCTTAGTCAAAACCCAGCCCCTATGTTAGTGCCCACTGCAGACTAACAGTTTCAAACTGGTCATGTACAGGATAGGCAGTATATCCCATTAGAGCACATAAAATGGGAAGACAATATATATATGAGTTAGCTTTTTAATTTCTCCATTGAATTATTTGAGTGCACTCTAGGAACAAGCTTCCCTTCTCTGCTCTGCCCACCTTTTTCCTTTCACTATGTTTAAGATATCTGTCTAGAAGCATGTCTATTTAGCATTACAATTTTAACAGTAATAGCATGAATGGCACATGATAGGTGAACACCTAAGCCTGGGCCTTTAATTATATTGAGGGAAAAAAAATTTCTTCAGCTGAATGTAAATCAGAGGGAGATTCTTTTATTCACAGTGCTTGTGTTCTGAAATATAATGATTTAATAATTTCCAGTTGCTCTTTTGCTTTTTATTCTTTAACACCAAACTGAGGACTGTGGATTGAACTGCTTGCTTCTAGCGTATGTGTGCTACAAAAGAGGCAGGTAAGACAATCTCTTGACAGAAAATCTTTATTCCTTTTCTATTAAGTGCTCCTTATCACTTCACCATCTATTGTGCTGAGCTCTCTCACTCAAGGTCCCTTTGTAACATAAATGAGATCACAGTAAGCTACTGACATAGAAAACTGCAAACTCTGTCCAAAGACAAGTCACAACCTCCCAGCGCCCTAATTCTACCCATTAAATAGGAATAAAGATATTTCTTTATGTCAAAACTTCAGCAAGGGAGGTACAGCAGTGTCTTTTTTCAAAACACAGTTTGGAAAAGGCCACTTGATGATACAGGGGGCTGAAAGAGGAGGAAAAGAACAGAAGAAAGAGAAAATGACCTGTAGTTTTGTATCCTGTATATTTTGCAGGAATATTTAAGGAAACAATAACCAAAAATAACTAGCCAATTATAGAGTAATGATGAAAAGAATGGAGGTAGAATTTATGTTCCTTTGCAATTTGAATACTGCAGTCACTCACTTTTTTTCCACCCAACTCACAGGCAATTTTATTTCCATTTTCTCAGTATTATACTGAGACAACAAAAAAAAATATCAAAGTGGCAGGCAATAGAACTTTTTCAAAATCATAAAGCACAAGGAAGTAGATAAAAAAGCAGATTTTTTTTTCCTTTTGCATCATGTAAAATGAGAAAAAAGACACAGAGCAAAGCAAATAGAAATAAAGCATACAAACACTTTCTGCATTCACTTCAGAAGACTGTGGTTGAATTTCTCTTGCTTTACTTTTCAGGCTCCCTTTTCTCTAAAACCAACATTTTGCAAGTACAGTGTTTAGATGAAGGCTTTAACTATACTAAGTATCTTCTGTTGCTATAGCTATTCCATATGCCCCTCTTGGCAGTGTTTTCACAGATGCAGCACATGCTGACAAAGAAGTTATTGGCAGAAATAACCCAAATAACATATCTGTGTTTGCACTCAGAGCTTTGCTGACACAGCAATTGCAATTGATAAAGCACACAAGTCTTTCATACCCTGAGCTAAAATAACTACAGAACAAAATGAAGGCCATAGCCTTCAAAACATTTTTTTCACTCCATTTTCGCTCCTTTAAGTACCCTGAAATTGCTTCCATGAATGGGCAAGAGCTAAATTAATAAAGTCTGTACTTCTCCCTTGTACTTACTGGGTTTGTAATACATTAAAGTCTCTCACTGCACCTCTGCAGGACCTCTAATCTTAAACTCTCTAAATTGGGATTAAAAAAAAATGGCTCAGTGAACCAAAAGCATCTCTCATAATTTTTGCTGTGAAATAATACCTAAACACAACATATGAAAAGCTGAGCTGGGCACAACCTTGCAAAAAAACCGCAAGTTCTTCTCTAGGCATAAATTGTGGGAAAAACACCCAGTATGTGTATTATTTTCTCCACATTCAGAAGGAAGGGATGACAGGCAACACTTAAAATATTTTCAAAATTATGAGGCAGCTTCAGTTAAGACTGATTATTTTGCCTCCCATCTGTCTGTTCTACACACCTTTCAGTACCTGCAATTCAGTTCCTAAAAGCTTACCTGGTTCTTTGTTTGTACTCCCCTGCTAAAACCTCAGTGCTTTTTTCTGAAGCTTTCCAAATAACCAGTGAACTCAGACTCTTTATTTTCAGTGCACAAAAACCACAGCTGAAAATAATCCTCCAGATTATTGCATTTGTAACAGCAGCAACAGTTAATTACAAAGAAAGTATCTTCTGACTGTGAGACAAGTGAGTCTGCAGGGAGTAAGTGGCTTATTTTGCTTAGACAAACATGACACCCTCCCCCTGGCCACCAAAAATGAATTTTAAAAACAGGTCTGACAAAAAAAAACAAACTATGAAGACAACTCAAAACAATTTGGATGAAACTAAATTAAAATATGGGGTTTTACTGTATAGTTACTGCACTATAAAAATGCATGGACATTTACCAGTCTAGAGAGGAGCTACTCAGAAGTAAGCCTTCAGAAAACAAGCCTGATGTGGATGTCAAGTACTTGGAACCAAGTGCTCCACTCTAATAGCTCTTTTTCTACATGTTTATATAACTTACTAATACTGACATGGCCCAAGACATCAGCTTAACTCCAGCTATTGTGAAAGCATGTTTTCAACATTAAACCAAAGATTTTGATTTCACCTGGTTTATGCAATTATGCAAACACATTAATTTATTAATACCTAAAATAAAACACTGTATTGTACTTACCAGTTTTGGGGTTTATTGAGAAGAATCCCTGTGGATTTCCACTTGTAATCTTGTAGGTTAGTTTTTCACTTGAGCTCGAATCTGGATCAAATGCCTCAATCTGAATGACAGACACATCTTTAGGTGAGTTTTCCATGACCTCTGGGTAGTAAACTGGTTCCGTGGTCTGAGGAGCATTATCATTAACATCCCCAACTTCTATGTAGATTTCAATGAAAGATGATAAAGGCACAACGCCTTGGTCTGTTGCATAAACAGTAAGCCAGTAATGCGAAGTAGTCTCACGATCCAGGTGGTCTGCAGTCTCAATAATGCCTGTTTAATAGGAAGAAAGATAAATAGAAAATGCTCAATAAGTATGCAGAAATGTGTAAAAATACAGCAAGCAACAAGTTTAAGTAAATTAATAAATCAAAATGAATACAAGTTCTAAACAACCAACATTGATTCCACAGTGTGTGCTAATATACACACACACATTAAGACTACTCTGAAACCACAAAAAATAAAATCACTGTAAGAGTTTTAAGCAATTATGCATCACTTACTAAAACAATATATTACTTTATTTCCTTTCCAACATCTTTTGAAATACATCAGACCAGTCAGCACTGTTCATAAAATCGGTTTTGCCTAAAAGATTAAATTAAATATGTAATTCACAATCTTTTGGGACTTGCATGACCCTCTGTACTCATTACGGTAAACTGTATACCACATTAAACTATCTGGTTTAGATGCCAAATTCTTGACCTCTTTACTATTATTTGTATTAATGAATAACTACTTAAATGTGAAACATTTTTATCTCTGTGCCCAAATGAATTGTTTGACTGAACTTCCTTTATATGCTGATTTATATTCAGACAGACATGCCACAGAAAAAAAACCAAACGTTATACCAAAGGTAACTTTTGCCACATTAGGACTAACCAATGGTTGCCATTACTCTGGAAATGGAAGGAAGCAAAAATAGGGGCAAAAATCTGCTCAATCTTACAAACATAAAATGAATTACCAAATAAGGAGCTACTCTGTAATTTGCAAACTTAATAAAAAGCTGTCTGCTGAGCCTACAGGAGATTGTCTAGGGCAGAAATGACTAAAGAATTTACAGCATGAAGAAATACAACTTTATTTTTACAAGCAGCTTAATCTACATGTACAGCCACGCTATGCATGTGTCACAAGGCTATGTGCTATGGTGTAACCCATGGGGGATGAATATTAAATAGAGTCATGGAACCATGGCAGAATAAAACTTCGCACTTTCCTTTTCCTGATCCAATCACTCCTACAGGGTGTCTGATTTGAGATATTTTCTTAAGAGAACTTAAGATCAACCTGATACATGTCAGGATGAGGAACTGAGTAAGCCCTTGCAACCATTTCAGTGGAAATTTTGAAGGGCTTTGTCAAGGCTCTTACTATTTGTTGTACGCTCACACACCAGGACTAATCGGAACTGGAGCCAAGATGAGTCAAATTATCACCGTGACAGCCAGTTTTGGACTTTGGATAAAGCCACATAATGTGAGTATGCATGATGTGGCACTTCTGAGCTCATTTACTTCACATAGATACATATATCTCTATATACTTACATATACACACCACCAGTCAAACAGGATCTCAATAAAACTATGCCACTGTTTTCACAGGAATTCTTTGGGAAAGGAATTAACTCTAAGTATTGTGTGCTTCACATACAACAGACATTTTCTTGGATACATTATACTGACTGAGCAAAATATTAAGGAATTACTTATTTATTCATTACTTTGTTTGCCTTGTGAGAAGCTGGTCTGACCATGGCAGGTTAAATTTTTAGGATGTCAATAAGATCACTTCAGAAGAGCTGGAGGGGATTGAAACTGATGCTTAGATCTGCAAACTCCCATATATAGCATTTCAAGAAACACAGCACTTCAGAACTACCACCAGATGTCAGTGTGGAAATTGGTTTAACATAGCGCCAAAGGCTACAGAAATGGGGTAAAATGGAGGGGCACTGCAATCTCAAAATAGGCATGCATTACGTGCAGTCTATAAAAGTTTTCCTGAAAGTAAACTACTAGCTTTATAATTTCCTTTTTTATCTTTTTGCAGAACAACATCATCAACAACTAAGTTTAGGTGTTAATTAATACTGATATTTCACATTTCTGGTCCCTCTGCCTCAGTATTTACATTTTGTTTGATGACAGTTTTACTACTACAACAAAAAGGTAATACTATCCAGTAGTCATTGGATTTGTGCCCTGGTTACCTGAACAGTTCCTGCACAAATTTCCTCTTAATAATGGACACAGCCTTGAGCACTCAGTTATCCAGATTCTATTTTGTAACTTATGGCACACTTTTTGTGTGACTCTACCTCAGCCAGAAGACTTGCTTGAGAGTAATGAAATTTGTTACTTACTGTGGCCTCACTTCTAAATCTAAATGCTGGATGTAGCATACAAACACTTAACTTAAATCTGCATGGACTCTATGCATGCCTTGGAAAGTTCTGTAAGTCCTTCATGTCCTACCAAAGAGAAGACTGGATTGTATTAACTCCGTTCTAGCAAAGGTTCCAGCAATGCTGCTTTTTTATTTGTGTTTCGTGCTGAAAAGAGCAACTGTTTTCATTTTACACATCCCACTTTCTAAACAGTAGCTGCACCAGAACAGGCATATTAATTTAAAACTGCTTTGACTGATTCTAAAGAAAGATAAAAAGACACTCTTGTGGAAATGAAGCTCACTTCCTGCAATATGCTAACATCTACAAATTCTACCTCCCTAGTTATCAAAGCCCTCCTCAGATAAAAGGATGACTAAACCTATTCTACTTTTGTAGTGTATTAGTTCTCAAATGTCCATTCCCTTAAGTCACATCCATCAGATGAGATGAAGAGGGAAAAAACAGTACCATACCCAAAAAATTACTATCTCAAAAAGAAATATGTGGGAAAACTTACAGTATGATACAGCGCACATGGGCAACTTTGTCTTTTGGTTAATTTTTAATTTCAATTTAGATCTGCATTTATAATGTTACTTCTGTATTTTACATAGACATTGTAGAGAAAGGCTCAGAATCTGTCTGATGATCTGACCACTGGATGCACCATCTAACACAGGTTCCCCAATAGGATAGCTCTGCTTTCATTAGAATGTCCCAATTTCCTACAGGGGCACTCACATAAACTCTGAGCATGCATTACTCAAAGTAACGGGGAATTTCATTGGTTTTTCATTTTCCTCATGTTTCTCACTAAACGGATCCTGAATTTGAGGATGAACATTTTTTTCTTTATGTGGCTTTTATAAATCCAATCTGAAATAAAAAGCATCCACAAAAACAATTTTATGATCAGTCACCTAACTGTTTAACACTAATAAACGGGTTAATTCCTGAGTGATTTTTTTTTTTAAGGTACAAAGGACACAGTTTAAAATAGATGCAATAGACAGGTACGAATGTGCAAGTTGGGAAGCAGATGCTTGTGGATGTGCTACCCCTGGAAGCGTTCAAGGCCAGCTTGGATGGGTCTTTAAACAACCTGGTCTCTGAAAGTGAAAGGTGTCTCTGCCCATGGGCACAGAGTTGGAACCAGATGAACTTAAAGGCTCTTTCCAGCTCAAACAAACCATTCTACAATTCCATGATTACTAGAGACAGGCATTGCAGGTAAGTGGAATAATTACTTTGACAATATCAAAAATGAAGACTGAAAATAACATTCCTGCATCATAAAAGCTATGAAAAAGGGAACAGGAAGGTACAGAACAAAAATTTCCCTTCAACCTTCACATATTGAGAGCTGTGGAGGAAAGGCCACCACACCTAGCTCTGCTCATTGCTCAAAGCTGCAGGCAATATAGCAAAGGAAGGGATGGCTGGTTTATTAATATGACTCAGCTTTCTTCATGATGTTTGAACCCGGCAATAAAATGGAACAGATATACTAATCCAGCACACATCTAGGGGTGGGGGCAGGCTCAGACAATCAAAACTTGAATTTCTTTTGGTTCTATGTCAGCTTTTATGTCATTAAGTACAAAAAAAACTAAACACACATAACTATAAGGAGTACTTCAATTTTTTCTCTGCCCCCTCAACAATCTGATCTTACACCAGTAATTACAAAACACAATCCTATTGTCGTTACTCTAGTTGAAATTGCTCCTGCTTCTAAAAGTTTAACACTAAATCCTTCCTGATTTTGCCTATGAGAACACTAATAGCTTCATTTTTAATTTCTATTGAACAATAATGAATAAAATTGCATGAAAATTTCAGTAGCCTACTACACCTTCTAAGGAACAGAAGCTTAAAAAAAATGACTGATTACTTTTGTTAACAATGATAACAATCATTCTCCTACCAAATTACAAGTCAAGAACCAGTCCTTTAAGTACATCAGTTTTCTGCTTTTGCAAACATTGACTACAGTAGCCTATTTCACATTTTAGGGCAGCACAAGACTGTATGCTGCCTGAAAGCCAGCACTCAGCATTTAAGGTGTTAATAAATTCACTGGTTTCTAGTTCCAGTGGTTCTCAAGGTAACAGAGAAAAAACTGATCAGGACTCCTCCTCTATCAAACAGAAATAATAAAACAATCTAATAAGAATTAATTTGTTTTAATCTTGAAAACATCTAGATCCATTAAGCATCAGTAAGATATTGATCATATCATCAGTTTCAAGAGCATGTTTTGGCTCCTAGACAGAATTTTTCCTTTTCTCTTCAAGTGGTACAAGGCACATCTCAGGAATACACATGAAGTGCCTTTACTGTATCTTCAATGCTGTAAAAGCTCCATCTCTGTTTTAACTCTTCCCCATTCACAGAATATTTTTAATCAGCAGATTTTCCATCCATCCTCTATGCTAAGGCAGTTAGCTAATTTTGACTTCTACAAACCATTTGCTTTTTATGTAGCAAGACAAGTTGAGAAATCTACTAATGAGTCTTTCACACGTATGGTAATCCCAAACACTTGCAAACATTGTTATTCAAAACATAAGGTGAAGTGAGGATTCAAAAAGCATTTTTCACTTGACTGGCTGTGCAATCGTGAAACCTTCCAGGTGGTCAGGATAAAAAGAAATTTAAATTCAGTCACTAACCACCAGAGGGGAGCACAAAAGAGCTCTGATGAAATGTTTCTCAGTCATCTGCAAGAGGACATCAGAACTGATTTTACAATATTCATATTCTGAAATTTTACACTAGATATTCTTCCCACTTGATGCAGTAGGACTTTTCCATCAATTTCATTAAAGGAAGGCAAAAGTCCTAAGTGACTACTGCAGAATATAATTTAGACAGAATTTAATGTGGAGGAATAGGATGATATATGAATACAGCAACTGAGGAAAAAGTTGAAAGAGTAACCACGTTGGTAACAAGAAGCAACACTTCCCCCAGTTTAAATCCCACAAGACAAATCACTACAACCAAAGTCACTCTTAAAAAAAAATAAGCATAAAATACACCTCAAATCTGATACTCTTACATATGCCAATTTTATCTAATTAAAAAATGCTCAAACTATAATACTCCCAATTCCCAGGGATGATCCTCCTTAAGTGTGCTTATCCATAAGAAGTCTAATTAACAATATTAATGATTCCATAATGGAAATCAAAACCTGCAATCATTTCTCAGCAAAGCATGAAAATGCAGTTTAGCAGAATTTGCCCCCAGCATGACATTTGAAGCAAACTAAGAAATCCCTGGCCTGGAACACGATGCTTGAAATCTGATTACAAACTCAATTAATCTAAGTTCTAATAAGTTGGGTAAATCAAAAAGCTTTTTCAGCTGCTTTAAAAGCCATTCTGAGGGCTAGGGGGAAAGCAGTATTTTACAAATTGCACGAACAAAGGTTTTGATCAAATATGACCTTCAACAAACAACCAATTCAACTCTAAGTTTCAAAAACCAGTGGATTAAGCCTGTTATAAACACGGAGACACGCTGTCCCCAATGGCACCAGTGCCAGCACACCAACCCAGACTGCAACTGTCCTGAATTCTAAACAAACAACGAGTCACTGCAGGGTAAACTACCACTAAGGCCTGCACACTCTTTTAAACTAGAGATAAAGCTGCTCAGCACATTCTGCAGTTTACTTTGTGAATCTCTGCTACCTCAAGAGAGGCAACATATATTTTTCAGAAGTTACTATGTGAACAAGGGTCTAAAGGATCCCAGCTCCCAGAAGGTTACTTGCCAGTTTTTCTGAGAAAATTTGCTTAAGTTGTTGTTAAACAAAGAATTTGTTAGTGATTTGGCTACCTTCCTAAGTAAAGTCTTATTTAATAAAATACTATTATATTTTAGCTTCTAATGTTATCCAATTCAAAACAGACAGCTTTCAGTTTGTTACTAAAATCTCCACAATTACATGGCTAGAATAGGCCAGAAGAACAAAGATATTTTATAAAGTTGGTATTTTCAACTTCTGATTTTTTGCACAGCTCATTTTATTTGAAATAGCATCTCTTCTAACCAATAACTTTGTTAATGACAGTGCAGTTCTTCAAACACATCCAGATCAAACACAGATGAACACAAATTACTTCCCATTCATCTCTTCTTATATGCTCTATTTTTCTTAGATTTTTTTCCTACTTATTACCTATCATGATGTGATTAGCATTTTCCTGAGCTGTATGAACACAGAGGCTACAGCAGAGACGACAGGATTAAAAATACAGAAAACAAACAGTCCCTCCCCTCAAAAACTGGCACCCACAAGAAACCAGGAAAGAGCATCTGGCCTAGGAAAAGATGCAGTGCTTGTCGGCTTCTCAGCAGACCCCAGAGGCCTTGAAGAGGAACACATCCACACTGTGTTACCCTCCTTTTCCCCTTGAGTAACTCCCAGAGGCACAGCCAAACCAGGACAGTTGGCAAGTGCAACCCTGCGTGCTCCTGTGTGTTACACAGACGGGTTTTTCACTTGGTTTCTTTCCCCTCCACTTTATGATCCCTGTCAGAAATGCTAAGAAGTAGGAAGGTGACTTGGAGAAAAAAGTGCATCCATTAATAGTTATGGTATCTACCTATGCAAGATAAAACAGACTACAGCAGAGTATAGTGCACGATTTACAAGTATTACATCCATCTGTAATACTAATTGTGGCCAGTATCATAGTTCAGATTCTTTCCACTTTTACAGCAATTAAAAAAAACCCTCTATCTGTGTTTCTGTTAACTTCCCAACTTCCTTCTGATAACTACCGAAGCTTCTGGTCATGACTGTAATCTGACATTGGGAAATGCCTTGAAGCAGCAGTCACAACCCTACATACCAGAAAATGTTTTATAATTTGAAGGTTTTGAAACATGTAACCTATTGAACTCTGAAGAAAAAAAATTATTCTTTCCCCCAGGCCACTGTGCTACTTTAACTCAGGCCTCTACCAAGCACCAGTGTGTTAGAGACAAGTAAACCTTAAGCCTACCATGCTTCTAAAATAGCAGCCAATGCTAATGTCAACAAAATTTAATAGTATTTGATCACTCAAGTGTAATAAATAACCACTTAGTAAAACCAAAACAAAGACAGCACAATATCACATCAGCCCTAATTTTACACAAACCATCTATCCTTAGGCACTGAAAATTTTACTTATGTCCTGCCACAAAGACAACAAACACTTCAGTACATGAAACATCATCTGAAAAGCCCAAAGTCTCCATCCTGGTAAGTCCATGAAACAATCTCCCTCTAAAGAAGGAATGGCATGAGATTCCTCTTGCAAAAGTGAAATGTCAGCTCATCCACCCTATAAACACAGCAGAATACCAAGAAAGGCACATCAATCTAACTCCTGAAATATTAAAGACTTGTGGCAGGCAGTGTGAACTTCTTAAAAGTACATACAATCTCTTCTTTTAAGAAAAGTATTATTTTTGACAAATAAGCTGAGCTGGAAAAGTTCCTTACTTTTATTGTTTGTGCACTTTGAACAGGAAGCATTACATGATTATGCCTCTACGGAACAAGGTGCAAAAGCCACCCAGAGAAATACAATTTGCTTTTCACCTCCATAGCAATTTAAAACTTATCAGTGACAATGCAAGCTACTCAGACTTCTTGCATCTGAAGATTCACACAGACTAAACAGTACTGTCTCAGAATATAAATAATCCTTTCTTGCAGCTCTGAAGGAGAGTGAAAAGTTGTAGCAACTATTGCTTGCCTTTGAACCACACATGAACAAGAGATGTTCACTGCTTTTCACTCACCTCTTCTCCAGAAGCATTAATTAGGCAAAGACAGAAAGTCTGTAACCTGGCAACAAACCATCGATACTGTGTTTTCCATATCTCAAAGTGAGGTGACTTGTCTGCAAACACATCTGAGGAATATCAATGTGCAAAACTAATGATTCAGTCTAGTTTGAAATAGTTCATTTTTCCCTTTTCAACCACTCAGAAATTCTTCTGGTTGGCCTAACCTGAAATGCAAATTAACACATTCTGATTTATTTTTTAAATAATTTGGTGCTTTACCTTTTACATGCATCCTCGCTAATTGCATTTTAATGTTATGGGGAAAAAAAAAAAAACCACCAAAAATCAACCAACCAACCTAAGAGTTTCTCATGTACTCCAAGATAATATTGCCTAGCATACAATATAAACAACATAATCAATATAAATTATTTAGTTTGTTCTTAAAGTTAACGCTTGCCACATATATTTTACAGATTTTACACATTCATTTCTTTAAATATTCAGTAAGTTACTATACAGTGGGTTTGATTTGCTTTTATATGTTTATAACATTTCTTTTTTATCACAAATAAATTTCTTCTTTATAAGAAAGGCCATGAAAAAATCTAAACTTCACAATTTCAGCTTCAGAGAATGCACTGAAAAATTTCTCTCTGGAAAAGCTACCAAAAAAAAAGTACTTAAGCTGAAAAATCATACTGGAACTACAAGTTTTTCTCAGCATGTATAAGGGCAGATCCCATCAAATGTAATTAAATTTTGTTTATAGCTCTTTGACATAGAAAGCTATACACATTTCAGGTTGTGCTTTGTGTACTACCAGTTGAGAAATCATGCTTAGCTAAAACTGTTGAATGGAAAGCAACTCCTCTTGCTATTTCAAGGACCAATTACTCAAATCAAGGCCTGGAAAGTTTCAAATAAAATCACAATCAATATCAGTAAGTTGATGGAACTGCAGCAGTAGCAAGACCTTAAATGTGTAGAGTTCACCACTGCTTTCTTTCTTTCCAAGGACCAGTTATTGCGAGTTCTGAGAGATGGAAGAGAAAGAATATCACTGCAAGGCACACAGAACCCACCCTTAAGCAGAGTAAAGGAACCATCACAAGCAGAGCAAAACCTCAATCATAATAAAATGATGTTTTATATCTCAAATTCAACTTCACTGCACTGACTAGATATGGCAAAATATATATAGCCAAATCTAGTTTTGTAGCAGTAGCTTAAGTAAATGTGATATTAGTACAAGCTCTCAAACCCCCCAGATTTCATTACAAAACTACTGTATTTGAAATTAAAGAATTTCTATGACACCAATGGAACAACAGCAAGAGCAGTCAGTGAAACAATCAGACACTATCAGTGTCCAGTGAAACCTGTCTCACTTTTCCAAGCCCATAGAAATTATCAAAGCTGTCTTTTGAAATATTTTTTGGAGACAAAAACTTGGCATCCAAAGAGCCTCAGCATGTGGTCAAATCCAAACCCTGACATAAAACTTACAAACACAGAACAGTTAATGCATCCCTTCTGTACTATGAGTGAACAGCAGCAACTTGAACAGTGCTCAAGTGGAGAGAGACAAAGGGTCACTACTGCCCTCTGCTATGCAAGCTCACAAACCAGGTAGGTAGACAGATTTGAAGAAATACAGAATGTTCATCGGGTAAGTGCAGCTATCCCTTAAATAAGCATGTAGAGATTGTACAAAGACCTAGAAGTAAAGATGTGCATAGTTAAAGCTCTACGCCAAAAAGAGACTATATTTTAAAGCATTGAAAAAACAGATTATCATGTAAAAAACCATTATCATGTAAATGGGTAAAGTCAAATAAGAAATTATCAAAAAGAGAATTGTAAATAATTAAACGCTGTGACATTTTAACTTCTAGTTCCTGCACATTTCTACAAAAAACAAATCAAATGAACAGCAAAAACACAGTGTTCAGACCATTTATAAAAGAAAAATAGTTTTTATGTATGTTCCTAAAATTGTCTACATAAAAATATTATGCCCAGAAATTATGATTTGGTACTAGGTAGTCTGGGCTACAAGCAATAAATCTCCTAAGGTCCACAGAGATTGTGAACTTCCTTTCAGGAAGTTGGGGGTTGGCGAGGGGGAATTTTTGCAATTAGAAGATCTGTGATGGCGCTGCCTTAGAACTCAACTGATTACTTCCAGTTCAAAAAATCTTTTGGGACAATGGCAGACAGCTCCCATTGTCAGCCTCATTTATGGTTATTTTAATAGTTCCAGCTTATTTCTGTCAGCTAGGCGGCTTGTATGTCAAGCTTTTGGACAGGCAATATAATTGCTATACAGAGGAACAGTACCATGTTGCTAAAGCTCGATATGGAGAGACACAAAAACCCCCTGATGCGTCCACATTAGGGAGATGTAATGTTAACTCCTCTGCCAATAGCAAAAATTATTGTAATACAACCACATAGGATCTACACTGCCTTGAAGAGACAGCAAGCAAAGCATGCTTTGATGTTAACATGATCAGTCATTCACGATTTGAGAGAAAACCTGTTGAAGAAAACATGACTGCACTTCAACATCAACATTACAGCAGGTTCACAAAATACCAGAGAAAGCAGGACAAACTGCCAGCAGGTTCTAGGCCAGCACGTGGGATTTCGGAACCCACAAAAGCAGCTTCTGCATTACACAAGCAAGGTTTGTAGGATCTGAGGCAAGCCATTGCTCTGGCCACCCACCCTGCTTATTCAGAACAGCTTTTTGTCTTCAGATAAAGATCTAACAAGTTTCTATGTCCCAAGAAATAAAATTAGAATAAGAAACTATTTAAGCAAAACATTTTGGGATAATATTGCTGAGCTGTTTTAAGCTAAGTTACCTTCATGACCAAGAAAATTTCTACTAAAATGTGGGTGATTCACAAACAAGCAAAGGCTTTTACAGGTCCACTGTTTGCTTATTTATGAACATCAAGGACAAAGAAGGAAATTAATTAATCAATTTTTTATAAAGAATGTGTACTTGCCTCTGCATGAGAAACGCAAAGGATGAATTTCTATATTCTTTGTTAAAGTTTATAAGAATTTCTTAAACACACAAATGAAAAAAATATATGTTCTTTAGAACTCTGGCTTCACCAGTGACTGCGAAATCCCTCTTAACTTCTCTATTAGTCTTCTTACTACTAAGGAGTTGTTGACAATGAGTGTGGTAAGTCTCATAATTTAGCTGGGAAATGGGGAGCCTCTGAAGGGGAAATTCCTCTGCAAACGGCCCCAGGAATTTCAAAACTAACTGGAGTTGACAGATTAACCTTGGTCCCCCTTAGGCAGAAGAAGAGTCTACAAGGAAAATAATGAGACGCATGGGAAGCCAATTATGCACAAGAGCAACACATTTAATTGTTCAGAAACTGGTTTGTTGATCCAGAAGGATCTAGCTGTTTAGACCTCTGCAAACTATTAAAACCTGGACAGTTCTGCAACAACTATGCTTTGAAACTATTAAACTTTACAGATTACAGGGTTTTTTTCTGTAAATTTCAGGGGTTAGTGACCATCTTAAATAAGGAAAAATTGTTCCATGTATCCCAGGAATACTTTTCCTGTACACACTGCATTTCTCTCAGATTCCCTTTTTGGTGGAAATTTGAAACTGCAGCTTACCCCTTATTACTTCTGTGAAACACTGAAGGCCCAGCAAGTCAAACAGAGCAGTCCTATCCTTCAGAAAGAAGCTGTTACAGCTGTGTTCCACAACAACTCTGGCTCATGAGTAACCCACCACAAAAAAACTGTTGTTTAGCACATGTGTGTGTTATTTATGCATGGCTGTGGTTTGGACTACTGCAATTTTGCTTCAAGCTTTCAGTCTCCAAAATATTTTCAGTTGCAGAAACTGCTGGTTAGCAATGATAGTTTCCAGATCAGCTCTGAGCAAGAAAAGATACTGGTATCTATCAAAAAGGAGGTAGCATGTTGAGGAATACTGGAAATCAGACTATTACTGCTGTTCATGTTACTGCACCAGGTAGCTATAGACACAAAAGCACTTAATTACTGCCAACAGAAATGCTGCTCCCAAGCAGATTTCTGTGTGCAAAGAAGATCTGATACACCTCTGGGCATGCTAATGCAAGGGGAACAAAGCAAATTGACAAAGTCATGGAATGAAAGCATCTGGGATTCAGTGACATCAAAAGACATTTTCATCCTTGCTCTGACAAAGTCAGATATATTAACCTACAAAGCATCCATTTATTTATTCAGACTTTATTTCTGGTCCTGTTTCCAGAGGGGATTCTACATTGATCAGTACCTTTTAAACTAATTTTTAATTAGCCTTATTTGCCTTTGCATATGAATCAAATTAAACACAAGGCCATACAGAGAAACATTCCTGAACTTCTCTGGTTTTGACTAAAATTTTAAAGCCAGAGGAATCCTGAAAGCAAAGAGTTTTGGTATCATAAAATGATGCTTATTCTCTTTGGTTAGGATTACTGTATCAAGCAAATGAGAAATCTTCCATTTGCAAGCAAATTCTTAGAGCACACTGAAGAACCAATACATAACATCTAAAAAGAAGACTTGTAACTAGAAAACTAGAGATCATTTATCAGATGTCAAGCATACTTATTTGTGGGGGCCCTGGATGCTTGCTGGGAAATAGTTTCAGTTTTTCTCATAAAAACAATGGACAACTGCACATGCAGTCTTAATCAACACTCTCCAGAATAAAAAATTACTAATGGTAGTAGAAATTCATGCAAGCTACAGTTAAAAAGTATAAAAATCTATAAATTTAATTCATTTTATTGCTTACTAGGCAAACCTGCAAGCATTTGGATGAACAAAGACCACAGAGTCTCTCTGAGAGAATTTCCATTGAAAAAGCTTTTAGTTATTCTCCACAGAAACGTTTTTTGCTGAAGATAACTGCACCCTTCAAAACAATACCAAAGAAAATTAGTGTGATGAATAATTGCTTCATAAACCAATAATTTGTCATAAAGAAGTAGATCAACTCTGTCAACACTAGAACAGTGTAAATGAAAAATATGATATTGTAGGTAATTAGTAGACTATTTAGACACAAAATGCATTGTAGTCCTAACCACTGAGGATTTTCTTCCTTGTTTACGAAATTCACAGAATACACAGCAACTAGACTGAGTTGCACCAGGAGACCTCCTCAAATCTCTGTATCTGTGCATAGCTGTTGTCAAAAAGAGACTCTCAAATGTTGGTCATTCTTGTGTTTGACTAGACTGAATGACTCAGTTTCCAAAGTATTTTTTATCATTCCTGGAATTACAGAAATAGAATGGCATGTATGTCTTATTCCATTTCCTCCCATCATCACATACTGAATCAATATTCACTCAAACATTTACTCCAATAATCAGCAGTAATCTTGCTCTCACTCTGTCACTCCCTTAACTTCTTATTAAACAATGCACATTAAAGCTGATGTGTCATTTGAGTCAATGGCAACTTGACAACTCATTTTTCACTAACAATTTTTGAACACTTTCCTGCTCTACCTTAACTGTACAGATCCAAGTCAGTTCAAAATTTCAGTACAGAATTTCACCATTCAGTATGAACATTCTGAAGCAAGCAAAAAGCTAATTGAAAAGCCCAAATTCTATGATAGTTTTTGTTTTTACATTTACAAGCACAGTTCCTGATCTGTTGGTCTCTGTACTTAACAGACAAGGCCCCACTCAGAAATCTGATTAGGAATGGTGTAAAATAGTTTGGACTATGAACTGCTTAGATGTTATCACTTTTATTTTTTTAAAGCCATGTTCTGCCCATATCCATACACTTAAGAATAAATTGCCACGTCTTCTTACATAGTTTTTTACTTTAGAACTACTGTCTGGACAAACATAGGCAACACAAAATATTACTATACCAACTAATAGTACAGGTAGAAACAACATAGATATAAGCAGAAATCAAAGAAAGGCACAGGTCATTTTCCCATTTCTGATTAATCTGCTGAAATTGATCCTGTAATATTTAAATTACCTTTAAAGTGAACTATCACACCAGACTTCTTATGTGAAGAAATAATCTTTCCTTCCCCCCTCCCAAAGTAAGTAACATTCCTTGCACAGGCAGCTGCACATTTGTTAATCATTAACTGGTTTTGAAATAATGATGGAGGGAAACTTTAGCTATTTCTCACAACGGCACACCAACAAAATCTTGAAAACAGAAGATTAAACAGAAAATTATTTACGGTAAGAAAAAGATGCTGTATTATCATAGCTCATTCAATATCTTGCTGACAGTATTAGTTGTTGCAAGCAAGAATTTCGGTGTTCAAACCTAAGTAATTAACTCAAATTTCATCAATCAAATTATAGCACTTTTAGCTAAAACAGAGAGAGATATCTTTGAAGAAGATGAACTATGCTGCTAATATCTTGAATAATAAGATAATACATATGGCCAGAATTGCAACACCAAATATAATAGAGGCATAATCAATGCACACATTCCAATCTTATCTAGAATCACTTTGATTCACTATACCTTGCTTTCATTACAGGAAGGGCACAGCAAGGGCATTCCTCTCAGATCAAACAAAATTCCACAGACAGAAGTTTCCACATGTCTGATTCGTTGCAGATTAAACCCTTATCATTACACAGCAATCTCTAATTTTTATAGAGACAGGATATACCCTGTCATGGCAAATCTACAGGCAAAGGGGGGAGGAGGATTAAAAAAAATAAATACAAACCCCCTGTAGAATGGAGATGTACTCCCTGCAAAAGAGCTATACATGCCACTCTCACAGGTTTAGAGAAATGGAGGGGACAACATACCAACATTAAAATCACATTCATAATTCCATAATCCATAACTCCATCATAAACTTCTTGGCACTGAAAGTCTTTCAAGCTGAACTACCAAACTCATTCTCTATCATAAATACAACCAGAACTACAGGCAACACATACAGAAGTCTGTATTCAATTTTTAGCATATTATTTGTTCACTCTTATTCACTTACAGCATATTATGTTACTGGAATCTTCATTTTTTCACTCACACGACTGTACCACTTCTGTCAATGCTCATGTACATTACCAGTAATACTAAAATTAGAAGGCTATTCCATAATTATGTTTCTTGTATTTTGAAATTTGTAATATAATAACCTTTTAAGCCTTAAATCCTACAAAAAATATGAACAAGCGCTCCATGATCAGCAACTTCAAAACCAAAACTCAGTCATTTTCACTTTCTGGTGTATAGAGGTGGTATCAGGCTTTTTGCATCAGCACAATAAAATACTGTCTTTATTACAAACACCCAAAATTATTGATTCAAGATACATGCAGATTTTGGAAATTATTCATGTCAGAAAGGATTATTCTTGGTAGAAGATTAGTCAACAAAGCAATGCAACTACTGTATTTTCTATGTGTAACCTTCTCAAAATACAGCAGCTATTCAGTTCTGTTATCAGCAATACCACACTGACAAGTTTGCAAAGACAGAACTCTGAGCCAAACGAACTATTAATGACCACCACTACTAGTAGGTCAAGTCAATTTATAGCCACTAACCCAGCAGTTTGCTCTGTAACCCTAATGCCAATCCAAACTATGCAACTACTTATAAGAACCATTAACATATTGACTATCCTTGTTCACAAAATGATTTTAAATTAAAAAGAAGCTGCAATTAGAATCATGAATAGAACACAAGGAGCCTGGGGAAACCTCATTTCTGAACATGGAAACGATTTCTTGCACTCCTGCTGCTAGATTCTTTGGATACTTCAGCTTTTCCAAAAATCCCTCTCTGATGGCACTGGAATGCTAGAGATTTTCTTTTCTTGAGTCTCATGGAGAGTGATGAATTGAAAATTCATTTTTGGTCACATTCAGATGTCCAGTGTAATAAAGTCACAGATGCAGTAAGAATGATAGACAGATTAAAAAATGGACCTGCAAAACCTAGCTTCAGCAAAGCCCAAAGTATTTTTAAATCCAAGTTCTAAAGCCGTAACTACTGCATGTAATAAGTTCTGGAAGCTTGCCAAATGCTCATGTAGGTTTGTCCTTTGTTAAATATGTCCAAATGCTGTATGATTAAAGTCTAAAATCTTCAAAGAAAAGAATAAACATTATGCAATCATTTCAAGCTCCCCTCCTTTGACCTTAATATGTACTTCAAAAGCTCAGCAGATGCTTAGTAGGAAATAAATGCCCAATTCAACAGATGTCCCAAGAGTGATATAGCAAGATGCACCTTCCATAGCTTTTGGCGACCCTTCCCTTTTATTATTCCTCCGTTCACAAGTACTTTTCAAGTCAAAGAGAGACCCAAGTAACTTAATAGGCCCTTAGTATCTATTCTGCTGCCCGAACTGATTGCTGTTCATAAGGTAAATCTTTGGGACCACATGTGGCTCAGCCCCAGTTCATCTCCTACAGCGACACAGCCCCCAGGCAGCTCTGTTTTCATCAAACCAAGCTGTAACCCAATCAACACCTTTCAGAAAGGAACAATCCC
Organism: Zonotrichia albicollis; assembly: GCF_047830755.1. Classification (NCBI taxonomy): domain Eukaryota; kingdom Metazoa; phylum Chordata; class Aves; order Passeriformes; family Passerellidae; genus Zonotrichia; species Zonotrichia albicollis. The sequence goes on from NC_133823.1 coordinate 39,005,566, forward strand.
TTACTTTCAGCATGCCTGCAGCAGAGCAGGGGAGCCTCAGCTTTTGTTTGGGATCCCTATTTGGCAGCTAAGGTGATGTTTTACTCAGTAGGATACCTAAGAAAACTCAAACTACTTTGGAAGATGCCCCTGCCAACAGAGAACATAAGATGAATATGTTTGTCTAAAACTAATTCAGCTTTTTCCAAAGACACATTCTAAAAGCTGCATTAACAACCTAATAGCACTTTGGGAGTTGCCACCATCACAAATGCAAATTACATGGTTTTTTTCAAGCCTAAGAAAGAAAAGTAATTCCCTAGCTCCAGGCTGCTCAGGACCTTGGTCCAAACCCAGGCCTCCTCAACCCCTGCCAAACTGAAACTCAACATTAGTTCCAAAGGCCAGGCTTAGTTTTATGCACCTAAAAGGAAACACAAATGCAACAGCATCATATCACAGTTTAACCTAGTGGCACCATTAGTTCTAGACCTTAGAATGCACATAATCACACCCTCAGTGGAGTAGTAGAAAACTGCACACTGCAGTCAAAAGCAGATGGTCCCTGACAGACCATCTGAACTGGAGTATTAACACGCACTTAAACTAACTTCTGAATGTGAGGTACTTTATTTGATTGCTGGTACCATGGCTATCTGACACCTGAATTTAGTCATCTTCTAGTAATATACTTTCTGTATTGCTTTCTATGAATAGCAGCAAATTCAGGCCTTGTCCTCAGTCTACAGATAGTGCATCCCTTGGTCTTTTATTTCTGTATTTCTTTTATTTCAGACACAAATTGTATTAAATTCGGTCTATACTCTTAAAAGTTCTTAGATTTCTCCTAATACTAGAGGAGATCTACAAGTTCAAAAATCATTATTATTAAGCTGGTGTTGCAACTATTTGTACTGTCTCATAAAAGAGAATCTATGTGCGAAAGGACTCATTGTTAAAACCATAACAAATTGGCGGAAAATATATTTTAGTTGCATGAAATTTTAAGCAAATGTTTTTTAAACTCAAAATACTACTCACTTTAGGCACTTTTTAAAAACATAACTGATTTTTTTCTTGCATAATGGCACAAGTTTGCTTTAATGCCACTGAAGAAAAATACATAAAAACAAAATGAAACAGACCATCTTCCGCATCAGCTTCACTCTCTTTTCAACATCATACTGAACACAACACAAACCCACTGGGTTATCCTTAATTAGAAAGCAGAAAATAATACCCCATTTTAGAAATAGTCTACCCAAGTTTTCAGTATCTGTAATTAACAACCACAAGTATGCCTCCTCAATTTAAATGTCCCACACAGATATGGTTGTCTGTCCCATCTTGCAGACTAAGCTAGAATTTAACCTCTGCTCCATATATAGCACGCTTGACTACCACTGAAGATTATGGTAGGGAACAGAGGTCATAAAAACATTGGATAAATGCTTTAAAAAACAGGTCATAGTGTTTGGGTGGGCACAGTACCATAAGTGGCCTCATTATTTATAGTCACAACAAAACCTTTTTTTCTGGTAGTTCTGGAGAAGCTTGATAAGGACTCTCCTGCCAAGGATTCACAAAAGTGTCAGCAGGAGAGTTGAAATGTGCAGACCTGGTCTAGAGTCAGTGGAGATGTTCTCATGCTGCTCATTTTTCTCAATTCAACACCAAAAGGAGAGAATGCCCAGACAAAGAACAAAATATACCACTAGAAAAAAATCCTTAACATGTATCAGCATTAAAGTATCTTTCCAGAGCACTTAACTACCAAAGTAATCCTTACTTGCCCTGCCCCCCTTTTTTAAGTAGTGCTATTTTTACAAAACTAGCCTCACAGAGAGGGCTAAAGAAATTACTATTTCTGCATCTCTGATCTACACTGCTTAATGCTTCCAGAACAGTGGTATTTTTTATTATTTAGGACAGATAAACTAAAATTTCTTGAACAGGTATGTTCCCAAACTTTCTCAAAACACAAAAAAAAACCCCAACTCCACATTCACTTTTACAGAGATACACACAAAAATACATCTCTCAAAACTCTTTCAAGAGCTTTAATTACACAGTATTCAAACAAATAGATCCTTGCCCTTGTACTGTTTCTCAATTTCCCAAAGAAATAAGTTTAACAGCTTGTGCTCAAATTCCAGGTGTTGACCTGAAATTCTGTTCCAGATGTCAGTGTGACAACTAACCACCAACTCCAGAATCCAAAAATAATCTGTGTGAGTCTTTTGATTATGAAAAAACTCCCATCTGCTGACTAAAATGTCATTCAAATCTCCAGCATACATTAGAATTAGGTCTTCTCTTAATTGCAAACTGAAGTGCTGATGCAACCCCTCATTTAAACGATTAACCTTCCAAATTAACATTTATAAGCTTAAGAATTTAACTCTAACTTGGAGTTTACAGAACCTAGTAATCATTCTGGGTTTGTTTTTTTTTTTTTTGTTTTGGTTGTTTTGCATGCTGAGGGTTGTTCAGGTTATTTTTTGTTGTTGTTTTAGGTTTGGGGTTTGGTTTCTTGGGAATTTTTTTAGTTTGGGTTGGTTTTGTGGGTTTTCTTCAAACTGCATCAGAATAATCTAAATTCTTACTCTAGGACATGTATGCCTCAGCTACTGAAGAAATTTAACTGCTACAGCTACATGGGCAAATCATTAACTTCAGTACAATGTAATGCAGCTGTACAGAATGCAACGTAGGATGAAAGAAATGTGCCTGAAAAGCTAATTAGATACCTGGAAGATTAGTCTGTGCTCTGAGCTTTACTCATAATGTACCTGAGCTAGCTAGGGTAAAACTTCATTGTGCAAAAAGCTGCAGCCACTTAGCATTTTGCAGAACTAGAGACCCCGTCAACCCTTCTCTCTCTTCTACTGGGAAGAACTACTGTGCTCTGCAGGAAAAAAAATGCTATCTGAGGACCCCATTCTATGAGGTCTTTTTCTTAGTTACTTCTCACTTTTAACTGGTCAAACTATTCACACAAGGAATTTTAATTGCAAATCCTGTGTGCTAATGAGACTGCATCTGTGGGCAGAAGCCAGGCAGAAAGGCCATTGTCACAATGTTTGTAAACAAACTTAGTCTATGATGTGAAGATACTCTAAGAATTAGTCAATCATATTAAAACCACCTAGAATATTCTTTCCCTAGTATCAACATCACTTGATCAATTACTATTTTTAATGTTTCATTGTTTTCTTACAATAAGATTTGCTCAACATATTTTTCTGTTCATAGTTTTCAGTGACTACAATCTGACAGATCTTCAAAGAATCAGAATAAACAGTAAGTCAACATATAACATGGAATTTGTATAGTAGAATGGAAATTATTAAGAACTTCTTGATGTCTTTTTTCCCTTTTTTTAAATTTAAACTGAAACTAAGTTTTTGCACATCCTGATGTTTATATCCATGGTTTATACAATAAGAGTGACAAAGTATACAGAAGGAGCAACTTCAAGATGAAGCATTCAACAAGAGAATGTGAAGAAAGTCCTGTATTTGTAAGGTTGCTTAACTACAATTAACTTAAAACCAAATCATACTTATCTCAGTTTTGATTAGAAATGTCTCCCCTATCTCCAAGTATTTTATGACTGTATCTTTACAAGAAACAGACAGAAAACATTCCCAAGCATTTCAACTTGTGTACTGTCAAATTACTTTTGGTTTGTACCGTTTTTCAAAGAGCAGGGGTCACAGCTAGGAGTGAATTGAGGATTAGGACCCCCAATAGATGATCTGGGTACAGTCACCCTTCCTAAAGGTACAAGAGTTGTTAGTGTAGATGCAGGCCAGTTGGTTCCTGTTCCAGAAAATGGTGCTGGTTTAACAGCTATCCACTGGATGCTCATGTGTTCTGCTCCACTGATGATCATGGCATTTAAACTCTGCTAATACCAGTCTTTGAAAAGCTCAAAAGCCACGGACCACGGAAGAAATGGAGCCTGAAGCTATCCCTTATGTACAAATGTTAATGATATCCTGTATTGAAGTTAATGGATGTACATGAACGCTACAAAGCAACGTTGACATACTTATTACATGTTAGCCATGCTCTGTTCCTTTTCTGACTATAATTCAGTACTTTGCTTTACACAGTTAAAATCCTATTCACTCTTCTTAATGAATGCCTTCCCAGCTGGAAATAGTTTTAGTAATATTAAAAATAGCATCCTATGGCCATTAAGCTTTATTGACACTATTTTATGCATACAGAGATAGTGCAATAAAAATAATTTTCCTCCATATGCCCCTGCTAATTTTTTTTTACTTGTTCCTTTAATATTCTTTACCAAAACGATTCATTTTTCCTTATCACAGTAGCAAGGTTACACTTCAAAGTTATATGGTTCCAAGAGAAGACTACACACGAAAGATAAGCATGTGAATGTTACCAACTATGTGACCTCAAAATTCCCCAAATACAAAATAATCAGAGACTGGGAAAGTATTAGAAGAAAGCATTATCTCCCTGCCCTGCCTGTACTACTGAAGACAGTATCTCAAGCTAGACAGATCTTTGTTTTAAAAAAACCACAGTCATACATCTTTTTAAGTCAGCAAATTAGTTTAATCACCTTAAACTTTGTCCATATCGTTAAAGCAGAATTACTGTTATTCTGTAACACTTATGGCCTAATAACTCAAAATCAGGTTAATGAAAGAGCAGGAAGATTCCTGGTAACAAGTAACTACATACTGCAAAAACAAGGCAACAGTACACAAGGTTATCATGTATAAGGTTCCGACTATCACTTCATCCTTCACACCATTCTGAACTAGGGTACCTACTGTGAAATTTCCTCAATTGCAGAAGTTTAGAAATCACCTGCTGGTAGCCTTGCAAGTTGAACTACTTGCTAAGTTTCTGATAATCAGTTTATAAAATTCACTGTGTCTTGAAAGCTTACTGTACAGGGCCTACATCTAACATCCAGCCTCTGCATGTATAAGGATTGTAAATGCAACTGCTTAGTTATAATAGACACCATGGAATTCATTACTTAAACCTTCCTTCACTTCTGAACCTCCGTTTCCAGGATGGGCTTCCATCTTCCCTAAGCATTTCAATGAGACCTTTCTTAGGCTAAATAACCCATGGCATCTACACATCCAGAGTCTGCTGGCTCCCTTAGCTATCTAAATTTTGAGCACTAGAAAGAAAAGTAAAACCATAAAAAACAACCTTGAAACATGATAAGAACAGCACTCAGTCATAAGCTAGAAGTCCTGATATCCCAAGAAAAAGAGCAATCTGCTTGGAAAAATTCTTTAGAGAAGGCCAGATAACCACTACGAGGTTTTCCCAGCCTCATTTTTACAGCTGAAAATCAGTGTGGACACTTGCTCAGCACATGCTGGTGCTCCCATGATAATGTCCCATCCAGCCCAGTGCAAGCCACTGTTCACCTGCCTAAACAACTGGAAGAAGTACTATGAGCTCTTCCCAACACAGTTTTTACAAACTAGAGCTTCCATCTTTCAGTTAACCTTAGAGGAGTGCCAATACCCAATGGAAAGTCTCCGTTCTTGTATTTGAAAACCAAAAAGTAAACAGGAAGACATTCTTTTTTTTCCCTCCTTGTCCACTGGAATAAAAACTGGGACAAGGAAATTTCAGTATTGCCTTAGTCCCACAGAGCTTCTGCTTTAGCTCTGCTCCAGCAATTGCTTCTGTAATTCTTTAGTTTTTCTCAATTGAAGTAGCAGCATGGTACTGACATGATTTATCTCACTTTTACTGTTCTGTACTAATGGGATTTAGATGGTGCATGGGTTTTTCCTGTGGCACACTGAGATCTGCATCAACACAATGCCTTCTGTTATTAATACACACCGATGTGCTCAACTCCTTGTCAAATTCTTTGAGAAAATATTTTACTGCTGCTTTAGCAGGCAATTTATATAGCCAATTGATCACCTCAATTTACAGCCTTCAGCTCCACTCACAAATAAAAAGCTATCTTAAATTTCAAGTTTTCCTGAACACGTACCTAAAGGATAAACAAATGGCTTTGTTATATAAATTCACAGCACAAAAATCTCATTTTAACATTTTTCCTCTCATATAATATCTCCAAGTCTTCATTTACCAGGCAATTTAAATTTTATTTCTGTACAATATCAGGCACAATGCACTGCTGTACTTCTGAATCATACATTGAGCGATGACCTCTGATCTCTCTCCCTTACCCCCTTGGCTTCCAGTTAACAGTTTATGAGCTGAAGAAAGCGTGAGGCTGAACCTCAAAGTAATCTCATTAGTATCATTTATTTTCTTTAGTCATACTTTATAAATCTCTATAACTTCCTGAGGAAATGGGTTTCACGACTTTATTACACTTCATGTGAAAAATACTTCCTTTTAGCTTAGGAAAGGAAGAATACTTTAAAACTTGCAAACTGTGTGTGCCCTATTTTTTACATTACAAAAAACAGACAGTGATATAGGTGCTACAGAAACTATTGCAATTTTCTAGACTTTTATCATCTTATTCTACTCCTTTTCTGACCATTACTGCCTTTTCAGGCTTAAGAATACTAAGAAAGCTAAAATATGACTGATTACCAAATTCACCCCTAACATATCTTTTTTTCTATGTCTAGTTGAAAAGCAACAGAGCAGTCAGGGAACTAAGTATTCAAAGCAGCTCCTGAGTTTGGAAATATTGGTGTTTGGTGCTCCCTGTTAAGACATTGACTGCTAATGATTTGGGCACAACTGCAGAAAACAGAACCTATGAAAACCAATGACTGAAAATAAAGGTAAGTCTTGGAAAACAGAACTCAAGACTTCATGGAAAAAATGTATTAAGGTCCCTTGTGAACATACCAGAATTACAGGTACAAATATCAAACACCAATACTATTTCCTACCTTTTGAACTGTAAAATTAAAACAAACTTAACATAGGAAAGACAACCTAAAAGTCAACAAAAATCAATGCATGGAACTAGCTATTCAATGCTTCTATCATCATCTAGTCTACCTGCAAATATGATTGTTGTCCTTAATTTCTTATAAGCAAGGGATAAAAGAGCCCCTCTGAACCACTGAATAGTTTCATGTTGACTTGAAATAAGTTCTTAAATCTGATTTATCTGTCTTTGAACTGACAGTGTAGTATGATGCTCTTCAAAGACAGCAGGATGAGACATGTAGCTCAGGGGTAAAGTCAAAAGAACATTTCAGCAAGCTGAAAGAGTTAGCAAGTTGCTTAAAGAATTTCTCTTTCACAAATTCTTCAATGTACTTTGTTTGCTGATAATCAGACTGCTCCCTGTATCAAGGCCAGTCCCTTTTGAAAAATATGACAAATATTCAGACACTGCAGTACAAAGAGTCCTTCAAGAATAATTCTGATGGCTTTTCACCAAAATAAAATGGTCAATCCAAAATTTAAGCTACATTGTTAAGTTTGTACATCCTCAATGTTCTTTCCTTTAGCTCACCATTTGATGGAATAAACACATCAAGCAACCCAAAATAAACACTTTCTTCCCCACACCAGTGTCATAAGTGGAATTTGTTCAATAATATCAAAAACTAGCAACCCCTTCTCCACCACCATCCCATTCCCACCAAATCCTTCTACATTCATCCCCAAAGAAGTGCAAACACTAGATACCAGATATGAATAGAGACAATGCCTCTCCCATGCCTTGAAAATACAGAGCCACTGTTCTGGACAATATTCTTGAACAGAAGCTGGCTTTGCCCCAAGCTCTGCTTTGTAAACCCAGCTGATAAAAAGCAACTTAAACTCACACCAATTTGTTAGTCAAGTAAACTAGCTTTGTGCCAAAAAAGTAGAGGCAACACACGCAGACAACTAATTGTGCTGTGGTAGTACCATCACAAAAACACACACACCTGTCCACATACCCATAAACAGGTTCATTCTCACTTACTGTTACCTGTCACACATATAACACATTGCCCAACTCAGACTCATTCTATAGGACAACAAGAGACACCTCTAAAATACCATAACACACAGTTAACTTTAATACACTTATGTAAAAAGAAATGCATAATGATACACAAATTAATATTCTGCACACATACCAAATGGCCAAAAGTGAAACTACAAGGTCTTGGAAAGAAAGTATTAAATTCTCCACTTCTACAAAATCTGTTTCACTGCCTTAACTACGTGCTTTGTTAAAAGCAAAGCTAAGAGAAGCATTGATACATTTCAACCTGTAGAGCTGGTTCTTTAGCCACAAACCACATAATTTAATAACAGACTTTCTAGAGAAGAAAAATAGTGAGCAACAGTTTGTTCACCCAAACCCTACAGAGCAAAGTGACTTCATAAGTCTCTATTACCCACATTCACAATTGTGGGAAGCACAGAGAACACACCGAATGACTACTGAATGAATCAGACATAATTCCCACTTTTTATTCTCAGTTACAAGCTTTTTTCCCTTTAAGACATCGATCACATATGACATCATTTACCTATATGTAACCTGTAGACAAATTGTGCACCAGACTCCTCCTCAATTTATTTCAAGATTTTTAGATAACTGCAGAATATCGATACTCTCTCTTTATCAAAGACATAAATTTAACAGATACATAGAAATCAAATCAAAATGTTAAAAGTCAGCATTAGAATTTTACTGAAAATAAAATTATGTTTCTTCTGAACACATGAGACTGGAAAAATTCTCACACTGCTCATCAATGTATGGATTATTTATGCAATAAGTCAACAGTTCAGTCTGCTTGATTCACATGAGGTTTTTCTAAGGTTGCATCAATGCTCTCTTTGGCAGAAGCCTTCCAATGAAGATGGCACTGCTTACTGAATTCCACGAGTACCTGTATACTCTGAAAGTAACTGCCTAAACCAGCACTATGGCAGTATCACACCCATGCATACCTCCAGTAAAAGGAGCAAAAGATAATGTTATTTAATTGAATGTAATTTAATTGGAGAGTATAACAGCCCCACTGTCCACAAGACAGAGTGTATGCACTCACATGAGGCAGACCTCCATTTTACACCAAGAGTATTCCTACTTTTTCTGGGTGTTATAGATTTTAAGACTTAAGCATGGTTCTAGGTAGGCTGAATGGAAGTGGGAGTATTAGAGAGAAATTACTTATTAAATGTATAAAAATAATTTCACTTAAGTAGCAGACAGAACTATACATATTGTTGGTGGCATCTTTTAGTCCAAACAAGAACACCTACATCAACTGTGACAATGCTTCTCTTTCTTCTCTCTTTCCTGGCATTTGATTTTGTTTAGTGTAGAAAAGTAACAGAAAGCCACCTTACCTTTTTCCTCATCAATTCGAAAAACTCCTAAACCCGATCCATCTCGGATGGAATATCTGATCTCCCCATCTCTTCCTGCATCTTCATCATAAGCAGAAACTGTCATTACTGAGGAGCCAACAGGAGCATCTTCCTTTATGAAGCCTTTATCTGCAAATATGGAGAACCGTGGGGGGTGCAAGTTTTCATTCACATCAACTACCTCAACTTCAACGTAGCAGGTAGAGGACAATGAAATGGGTTTTCCCTTGTCCTTGGCCCGCACGGTCAAGTTATAAAATTGTCTCTTTTCATAATCCAGTCTTTGTACAACACGTATTGCCCCACTTATTTTGTCAACATCAAAGGTGCCATCTCCACTGTCCAAAAGACTGTACCGTACTTGACTTGACTGGCCCAAATCAGGATCGTACGCTTCTAGCCATGTAATAATTGTTCCCTCAGGAAGATCTTCTCGAATTTTCACATGATAATTTGAAGGAATAAATTTGGGAGGATTGTCATTTACATCTTCTACAGCCACTTTCAGAATAACTGTTGAAAATAATTGAGGTTCTTCAGTAGATTGGTCCCTAGCCTCAATTTTCAACAAATAAACGTGCTGTTCCTCCCGATCCAGGACCCCTACAACTTTCACAACTCCTGTCACAGAATTAATAGTAAACTTGTCTGTATCTGTAAGAAGAGAGTATTTCACTTCTCCATTAGTCCCTAAATCTTTATCAGTAGCTCCAACTTGAATTATTTCACTGTTGGGCTCTTTGTTTTCACTTACTTCAACAAAATAGCTGTCTTGGAGGAACTCCGGTGGGTTGTCATTAGCATCCAAAATTTTTATATCTAAAAGGGTCCAGGCAGACTTCTGTGGTATTCCAAGATCATAGACAGTAATATTGAGAGTATATTTATCTTTTAGTTCTCGGTCAAGGGGAGATAGAATTTTCAGCACTCCTCTTTCCATATCAACAATGAAACTACTGTCCTCATTACCTCCAGAAATAACATACACTAGCTTTCCATTGAAGCCGGTATCAAGATCAGCAGCATTCACAGATATTATGCTAGAGCCCACAGGTTGGTCTTCTTTTATCTCAATGCTACTGGGAAGAGTACTTCTAAACTGAGGTGCATGCAGATTCACAGAGTGAGTATCAAAGAAAGCATCCTCAACTTCTCCACGATTGTGCAACTTATTTGCTTGTAAGAGTTTCTCTGCAAGCATTTTGGCAACACCAGTTTCTTCACACTGCAAGTTCACTGGTTTGCGACTATTAGCTACAGTTATGTTGATATACAATGGTTGTGCAAAGTTCTCTCCATCTGTAGCTGTAATTTTCAAACTGTAAAAAGACATTTTAGCACCTAGGCCATCTATTAGTGATTGTTTGAGAGAAAGTACTCCAGAATTTGGGTTTAGGCTAAATAAATCCAGTTCATTTCCAGATTCAATTTGGTATCTCACCAACTGGAGCTCATCAGCATCGATAGCAGATACGGTTGTTATTTGCTCTCCAACACCAAGGTCCCTGGGGATTATTCCCTCACAATTTATTTTCTCAAACAGAGGTATATTGTCATTCAAGTTATTTAAAATAATAGTAACAGGAACTTCAACTTCTCGGCGATACGGTATACCCCAATCAGAGGCTCGAATCCTTAAATTGTAAACCCTTGGCATCAATTCATAATCCAAGTCTTCTGAGGTACTAATAATCCCACTGAAATGGTTAATCACAAATGGCAAAGGATTTAGGTTGGCAATGCTATAGGTCACATAACCATTTTCCCCTTCATCAGGGTCTTTTGCACTCACTCTCATGACACTTGTACCTATTGGCACATTTTCATCAAAGGAGGCCTTATAGGATGTCTGAGTAAACTCAGGAGGATTGCTATTCATGCCTAGTACCTTAATTAATACTTTTGCAGAAGCTCTTCTGTCACTTGTCACAACTTCAAGTTCAAAATGGGATGCATATTGTGCTTTTATGGGTTCTAATGTGGTAATAAGACCAGTGTGAGCGTTTAAATTGAATTTTACTTTTCCTGGTGTGTTTTTAAATACATATTTTAAATGTGGGTAACTAGGCACAGCTTTCACCATTATCACAGGTGTGTTTGGAGGAGCAAATTCACTTATTTCAGCTCTATATATCTCTTTTTCAAATCTGACAGGACCAGATTTAAATTGTGGTGATGTCACATGAACAACTTTTACAGAAGAAAATTGTGGGGGATTCCCTTTGTCTTTAGCTTGAAGGGTAAGGTTGTATCCAAAAGGGTGACTCTCCCAGTCAATGGGACCAATGGCTTTTATTCTGTATTCTTTGCCACCTGGAACAGACCTTACTGTTTTGAACTGTTGAAGTGCATCTCCTGCAACAATATTTAATGATGCTATTTCCCCGTTCGAACCCTGGTCATTGTCCTCTACGGTTACAATTGCATACGTGGGATCTGGGTCTGACTCTGATGGAGTCAATGGAACAGCTGTAATGACAGGGGCATGTTCATTTGCTTGCTCCACGTGAACCGTTAGTTTTGCCATACTGCTTATGCCGCTGCTACCATACAGCTTCAGCCCACGGTCCACTGCAAGAATTTCCATCTCATAACGCTTTGTGTCTGAGTAGTCAAGTCTACCAGTCAGAACTACCACTCCACTAGTTGGATGTATGGCAAACACATCCGTTCTTTCTTTAAAGCTGTAGTAGAACTCTCCATTTGTTCCTATATCTGCATCTGTCGCGCTGACTCTTGCGATGCTGGTCCTTATTGCTGTGTTCTCAGGCAAAGAAACGCTGTACGATGTTGGAGAAAACAAAGGCCGCAAGTCATTTGTATCCAGTACCTGTATCCTGACCTTCGTGCGAGTTTCAGCATTTGTATTTTTTTCAACTGCTTTAACAGTCAGCATATAATGGTCCTTCACCTCTCTGTTAAGGATAGCTGTGTTGCCTCCCTTGGTCCGTATTCTCAAAAAGCAAAAGTTTCCAAGAACATACTCTTCAGCTTTGAACAAGTTCTCACTGTCACCAGAAATAATTTTGTATCTTATGTCCCACAGTGGATTTGTAATGTAAATGCCCATTTTCACTGGATGCCCAACGTAAGTCTTGGCTGCAGAATTCTCATACACAGTGGCATTATACTGTATTTCTGTAAATTGCATTGATGGAGCATGATGTGGCCTTTGATTTCCTTCACAGTTTCCAAAATGCTGCACCAGCAGCATCAGCAGCAGCAGCATAGTCAAGTATCTTCCCATGGCAGCAATTACAAAGAAACCCTGAAATGAGAAACAGATGTAGTAAGAATTAGGATTGTTCAAAAGTTTATCAAATAAACAATGATGCTTAGTTCAGAATTCATGCTTGAAAGAAAACTGTAGGTTACACATTTAGACTATATAATTTTCTTAAAGAAAGTGTCAAAATTATTTGCAATAATAGAAACACAGATAAATTAAAAACTCCTACAAAATGCCAAGAATCCATTACATCAAATTCTAGGAATTACTAACACAACACGAGAGGAACACAGAGCTAAGTTCAAATGAACATTCCCATGAAGTAACATGCTAGAAGAAAAATATCAATGCTGTCTGCTATGAGCAAACAAAGTAGGTCAGAACTAATCTGGAGTAGTGAACATTCACTCCAGTTCTCTACTTCATATATGACAATTATGTCCAGTAGAAAATTTTCCTCCCTCATTTAATTCAGATTGTAAAATGACTGATATGCAACTATGTGGAAGTAAACTGCAAGAGTTGGCTGGGTATCACCATCAATTCTTTACAAGAATTATAAATATTATTAACAGAACAGAGAATAATTCTGTATTGTATTCCCTGCAGCTCTGACTGCCCTTGCAAGAGTAGTGCTTATCATTAAAAAACAAAAAAAAGTCAAGCACCACTAAGGTGTAAAGCCCATAAAGAATAAGACATATTCCTTTATTCCCCTCTCAGAACAGACCTGAAACAAATAAGTATCAAGAGCTATAAGAATAAGAATCTATCAAAATTACTGGAGGAACATTTCAGTTGGGCTTCTCTAACACACTCTAGAAATGACAGAGAAAGAGCCTGGAACAGCAAGACAGTCGTAAAGGCACACCTTCACTGGATTTGCCTTTTGAAGTCAGTATAATATTTCAGCTAGCTAAATCTAGACAAGATTGCAGCAGGAAGAAGGGCAGAAACCTCAGGAACAAGACATCTGGGACCACCTTCTTCATCTGGGTTTACAGCAACTGTCTTCATTCCTTCAAGTCTCACAGTACAGCAAATTAAAGCCTCAGAAGGCTCCCTTGACAAGCCTAAGCTTTCAACAAGAACCTGGGGGCAAAATTTCTTCCCAGCAAGTAGAAAGCAATCTAACATTTTCTTAATTACTTTGATTAAGTAGTACACATTCATTTATTTCTCCTTTCACTATTTATGCTTTATTTTTTCCCTTACCTCTCATTCTGAGTTTTCTTCCCTGGCCAATCTGCTATACAAATCAAACTAATTACTCACTATGTCATTTTTTTTATTGTTCCTGACCTTTTTCTCCCCACATTTAAGCCCCGGTTTGCCCTCATCCTATTCTTTGGATGTCAATCTCTAAGCGCCTATGTTCATGCTAGCTCTGTTCACCTCTTCTAAAATAATATCACATGTTGTCTCCTTTCTCCACTCATATTTTGTCTTATAGTAATTTTTCTCTTCCCTATTTCCAACCTGCTCAGGTAGATATGTAAAAGATCACACTGGCTGACATTCCATGGACTGGCTCTGCCCATTAGCAAACATCAGAGCAAATTAATCTGCTTGTGTCAACAGTTCACTTCAAAACCTCAGAAGGAATTCAGTCACAGATATTCCTAAGTCAATGATTTTGACAGGAATTTAAGACTCAGATTCACACAAACCATACAAAGTATTGTAGAGGAGTACTGAAAAGGAATATCCTTTTGGAAGGAGAAAAAAAAAGTGTGTCTGTCTTCCAAATCTAGGCATTAAGTTGCACAATTAAAACTATAAACATAGCAAACAAAAAGTGAATAAGCAAACAATAAAAAGCATTAAAGCTCTTTGAAGTTAGTCACTAGCTGGAACCAATACTTACAAGTTCTTAACACTGAATGAAGAAAAGGTTGGGAGGGCAAACGAGTGAGGTTGGAACAGTCACCATTTCAATGGCTAAATGTATTGGCTAAACAGTCACCATTTCAATGACTAAAAGTATTATTCCTGTCCTGTCTGCTTTCCTTCCCAGGCTATGATATGTCCTGGGAATACAGAGGCACTTGGGTCTCCAGGGCTTTATGTCCCAGTATACTGCCAAGTTAACAAATATTTGCTTAAAGCCAAAAAAAAAAAAACCCAAACAAACAAAAACTCTTACACACAACCAAATCTTTGCAACAAATAACTGATATCACCAACTCCAAAACTCTGAAAATTTTAAAAAGCCACCAGACTGGCCTAAAAGGCAATGTTGAGAAGATTGCTTAAAACATCATTTTTAAGCAATCAACAAATCAGCTTTTCCTCCATCTTGCTGGAATTTTGGTAGCCATCTATTACTAATGATCTATTACTCAGTGATCAAATTTTATGTTGATCTGATCAGATGCTTCCCTGTTTTCTCCCTCAGTTACACTAGGATTTTTTATTACTATTATTTTTAATTTATAATGAAGTCCAAAACCCAGCTTTACTTCTGATGCTGCAGCATTTAACTCGTGGCCTATGCTTATGTTTGGCAACAGGCTTTTTGAAGTGGTGGATTTGTAATGTAAAACATTGTATCTGTTTGTATCTCTTATCCTTTGCTGCTCACATCTCAGGCACATTAGACAGGACAGGTACACCACTAAGATGCATTAAGATATCCAAACTTCTCATTAATATTCAAAGTTGAACACCTGTACGTTTTACTATAACTGCAATATTTTTCTGTGCCATAATACCTTGAGCACTTTTTGCTGCTCTTTTGTAGCACCTTCAAATCTGCTCAGAACCAGCAACAGGCAGCCCATTACAAACAATAACACAACCACAGTAAGAGAATCCCCTCCCCAGCACTAACCCCTATGACTTGCTGAGTTACAAACAAGAATGTAAAAGTCTCTCTCAAGTGAACACTTAACTACATCGGATAAAAAGTTAGCAATTTCTTTTACACAAAACTATTTCCATCTTGTTACAATTTAGACAGTTACTAGAAACTAAAAAAACATTGACTCGGATTATCCAAAAATCAACATAGCATATTCTTGGAAAATATCTAAAGTATTAAGCAGCTCCAGTAATAAAAACTATTAACTACTAAGAGAAAGTATGAAAGCATTAAGATAAAGTGATAATGTGTTAGATATAAACTCAGATGGCTCATTACAGCGTGCCAAAATGACTGAATTTCAGAAACATTTTAGCCAAAGGCTACACTTTGAACTCCTAAATTTTTATTATCTTTGGAATACAACCAGTTCAGGATTTTCTGTATCCACGTTCAATACACAAGGCAACAGTTTGCTTAGCAAAACATCACAGCCCTAACCTCCTAAGTGCACACCATATTATTCTGAAAAGCTACTTTCAAACAAACTGTGATTTCCTATCTAGAAATTATTATTCAGATAATTTTTATTTCTATGCATATCCAGGTCATTTTTATTTATATGCAAATTCAGCACTGGGATATGTAAGACAGTTTTACTAATTAGTTAGAACATCATCAAAACTATTAACGTATTAAAACATTAACATAATTTGTACATGGAAAAAAGTATTAATGCAACTTAGAAATATGAACTATCTTTACATTAAAGGCCTAAACATAATTTTGGAGCAAGCAGAGCTCAAAGTGATAAGTTACAAATTAAGATGACTGGATAAGATAGCACTCACAAGAAAGACTGTTTCTCCTAGCACAAAGTTTACAGTACTTAGATTTCAAAGTTTATAGTTTGAGATTTTAAAGTTTAAAGCATAAAATACAAAACATAGTAAGGAAAAATTTCAATGCCAAGCAAGCAAAAAAAAGACCAAATCAAGCTTATCTTGCTTACCATAGATACATTGAACCAACTTACCACACACAGATACATAAGTTATCCATAGGCAGCATACACTGAGATATTGACTCCCCCACCAATGGAAGTCACAGGTAGAAAAACTACCTAAATCAGGCAATATACCCAAGTTAGTCTTAGTCTCATTGCTCTTCTTTTTCTACATGCAAGCTCTATCAATTAAGTCCAGAATAACCTATCTGCCAAGCAAAACATTAACCATGTTTATTTACCACAAAGGTCAGTTTTGATCAGCACACCCAACTGATGCTGTCTGACAGAAACGCACTGTGAAATTAAACTGTCATGACAGGATTTCTAGTGTAGCAGTCCATGAGAGATCGTGAGACTTTGCAAGCTGCACTAATTGTCGTTACACCTACCCTTTCAATTGTTTAAAAGGAATTATTCATGTAGTCTGATGGGAAAAAAGAAACACCAGGTTTAGCTGTTTCAACATGCATAACTTTCCAATCAAACAAATTAACAGTGTCTTTTGCTTTTCAGAGGGGGAAGGTGTCTGTTTTGGTATTCAGAAAACACATGATGAGAGTGTATGGTAGTGTTACTTTAGTAAAGCTGGTGAGTTATTCAAAAAATGTACATTGTCGCAGAGATTAACATAACAGTTTCAACTTGTGACTAAAGTCCAGTAAGTTTTATGTTTGTATTCCCCACATCATGAGTTAATCTCATGAGATACTTCGATTCATGTTTTCAAGTATTAACTGCTAAAAGGAAAATGCAGCAGCTATACTCCAGCAGCAGGCGAAGATTCTGAAACCAAAATGAAACAAAGATTCACATGAAGAATTTCAACTGTTTATATGTAGGCAGTTACTTACTGGTGTATCTAATATGAACTCATCAACTGTTCAAGGAAAAGCAAACCTCCAATCTCTGTGAATAACAGTTTGATTGAAATTTAGCATGGCACCCTAAAATTTGTGATAACAAAAATAGTTGTACTGATTTTGAATTCAGTTTTAAACTTAAAAAAAAAAAAACAGAAGGGAATCTTCGAGAGTTTAAAACCATTTTACACTTGTTTACTTGAACTGATAGCAGAGCTAACTTAGCCATACAAAGTTCTTCAGCATGCCTAATTTAAAAAAATCAGATCATAGTTCTTCTGGGATGACTACTAAGGCACACCTTTCATTCTCCTAAACGAGATTTTAGGATTTCACAGTGAATAAAACAAAAAAGTTTTAAAATTATTTACAGCGTGCAAGTAAGATATTTACTCACTGAATACTGTGGAATTACTTCCACACAGTTAGAAAAGTAAATAGGAAATATACATCTATTATACAACGTTCTTTTCTTTTACATAGAGACAGCAGAGGTGGTAAAAGAATACAGGTAGTATTTCCTATGCCACTCCCTAGGAACAACTTGTATGCAAGTATTTAAACCGCAGGAAAACCTGCTGCTAGAAGGCAGCAATTCTTTAACTTACTAATGCTTTTCCGAAAAAAACTTTTCAACAGGGGGATACTAACAACGCTAAAACACGGCGTCACTTACTGACGAGAGAGATTAAAAAGTGCGTCTTTCAAACATAACTTTGTTCTGCTCCAACTGCCCTAACGAAGAATAAAAGCAGCAGCAGGAGCCGACTGATGACTGCGGCCGGGCTCTTCCGGGGAGCCGCTGCCAAACGCCGGGTCCTGGCGGGCACTGCCCTTTACCTTTCGGAGCAACTCGGCGAGGAACGCAACGAGGGACGCGGTGTGGAAGTGCGAACAAAGGAAGAAATTCATCCTAAGGTACTTCTCACCCGCCGCGAACCGCCCCTGCCGGCTCACCCGGGAATGAAGTTTGCAATGGCCCATCAGACGCACTCAGACACCTTGCCTCAGGGACCAGCACCACCGCCAGCTCTTCCTCTGCCCAGCTCAGGCGGACCCTGCCCGCTAGAGTCCTGCTGGCTCTCCGGGGAGTGGGGCCCCCGCTGCAGCCCGGCCGGCCGCCGCCAGCGCGGGGGAACGGGGCGCCGGGCCCGCGATGCGATGCGCGGCGGGGCAGGGCGGGCAGCGGGGCATGAGCCGGGCAGCGGGCAGGGTGGGCAGCGGGGCAGGGCGGGCAGCGGGCAGGAGCCGGGCAGCGGGCAGGGTGGGCAGCAGGGCAGGAGCCGGGCAGCGGGCAGGAGTCGGGCAGCGGGCAGGGTGGGCAGCAGGGCAGGAGCCGGGCAGCAGGGCAGGAGCCGGGCAGCGGGCAGGGTGGGCAGCGGGGCAGGAGCCGGGCAGCGGGGCAGGGGCCGGCGCCGCTAGCAGCCCGTCCCAGTGGGGCCCAGCACGAGGCGGCCGCTCGCCCCCGTCCCGGCCTCGCCTCGGAGCTCAACTTTCCCCGGGGTCCGCGCCGCCCGCAGCCCTCCCCCACGGCCAGAACTTCTCCCAACTTTCCGGCCGGCCCAGCGCTCACCTCTGTGCGGCTCGCTGCCTGCGGGAGAGGGCGCGGGCCGGGGCCAGCCCCGCACGGTGCCCGCCGCGCCGCTGCCCCTTTCTTCCCCGGCCACCAGCGCGCCTCGCCGGTGCCTCCCCGCCCCCCGCGGGCCGCGGCGCCCCCCGCCGCCGGATTCCTCCGCGGCGCTGGACGGCCGCCCCTCCGGAACTTGTTTCTGCGGCGCTCGGCTGGAGCGGCGGCAGCCCTCGCACCCTGCCCGGCCCCGCCGTGGAAGGACGAGCCGTGGAACAGAGCAGCGGGGGAAGGGCGAACCACAACCACGAGCTGTTCCTCCCGGTGACCCGAGGTCGGGGAACGCCTCACCTCCGCCGCATTCGCTCCTGCACGACGGGAGCGGCAGAGAATTGAATGCCAGTCCAGGGACGGGGGCGACTTCGCGTACTTTCTGAGTAGAAAGGCTACTCAGAAACTTTGGAAAGCTGCTGCCGGGGGTGTCTTACGGGGATGGCAAGGGAGACCATCAGAGTCCGCGGGAACACGCGGTCCTCTGCTGTCCCAGGAATAGCGGGTGGCCCGGACAAGTCCCCCGGTGCCCGCCCGCACCGCTGGTACCCAGGAGCGCCCAGCGGCGACCGCAGCGCCTCGGCGACTGCTGCCCTTCCCACAGGCGGCCGGGCTCACGCTGGGCTGGGCTGGGCTGGGCTGGGCTGGGCGAGCCGCCGCTGAACGGCCGGGCGGAGCAGGGAGGTCTCAGCAGGGGCCAAAAGCCATTGGCGTCTCTCGCGGTTCCCCAGCACCGCTGTAAGGAACGGCGCCCTGCACCGGCGTCGGGAAAAGCGGCGGCAGTGAGAGGGCTACCAGCGGAGCCGGTATGCAGCGGGGGGAGCGCTGGGGCGACTACCCTGCGGCCCGCGGAGACGGTATGGGCTACCAATCCCTACTCTCAAGGGGAAAAGCGCCCTGCCGGATTCATGCTGAAGGGATATCTGGCAGGCTGTCAGCCCCCCATTAAAGATTAATACTCCGAAAAAGTCCTTGAAGGATTCCCCGCTCATTAATAAGTGATCACACTTAATAACTATCAAATGTTAGTCTGGGGAATCCTGTCCCAGTGGACTCACGACGAAGCCGGGTTGCAGGTAGGAGCCGCCAGCGGGGGCGCATTTACCACGCATTAGCCCCGCCAAGTCTTTTATTAGCCACATAAATAAATACAGCCAGCGGCGGAGGGAGCCCCTCTCCAAGCACAGCCTCACGCGCCCAGGGCTGCAGGTCAGGAGAAGCCAACGCGGTCAGAAAGCGCTGGCTCTCAGGGTCACAGCCCGCAGCCGGGCGGCTCCGCCCCGCAGCCCCGCGCCCCCTGCCCGGGCCGGCCCCGCAGCCCCCGGCCCCGGCTGCCCCCGGCGGCGGCGGCGGTGCAGTTCCGCGGCGGCCGGCAGGGGGCGCCGCGCCACAGCGCACGGGCGGCGGGCACGGCTGCGGCCCCGGCTCCGCCGGAGGGAGCACAGCCGAGCCCGGAGCGGAGAGCCCGGCTCCGGCTGCGGGTCCGCGTCGGGAAACTTGAGCCTCGCTCAAGTGAAGGGGGCGGTAAAGCTTGGGTACCTCCGCTCCAAGGAACACGTAGCTTTGCACAGAGTCGATGTGCGGGTATATATACACGTACTGATATATACATAAACATACCGACTCTACACAGTTAAAAACCACGGGTTGACTTGCAGACCCTACTGTTTTCAATAACGCAGCAAATTAGAGCACTAGAACTCTCAAGGGAATCATCCCTCTCAGCACCCTGCTGATAATAAACTCATTAAACAAAGAACTCACCAGACCAGCTGGACTCGGCACTCTTCTCACAAAGTCCGCTCCAGCTCAGTTCATGTCCGCACGCTTCCTCCTCCCGCTTTCTTTTCTGTCCTCTGGAGAAAGCACGAGCAATGCTCCGGTGCCCACACGCCTCTAGAGCGTGAACCCCGCGGTGGCCCTGGCACTCAGCGCGGCCCCGGCGCGCAGCCAGCGCGGCGCCCGGCCCCGCCGCCACAGCGCGGCATGTCGGCTCCGACCCATCCGCTGCTTGAAACTTGAACGAGGGGGGAAGGAAAAATACACGGGGAGTGGGAGGAGAAGAAGAAAAAAAGAAAAAAATATAAAAAGAAAAAGAAGAAGAATAAAGGCGAGAGGGGGGGAGAGATCCAACTTTCTTAAGACATGTCCAGGCAAAGAACGGGCAGAGTTGAGGAGTTACAGCAGCGGAGAGAGTGAGAGTGGAGACGCTGCGCCGGATCGCCGACTCCTTCCCTCCCTCTCTCCTTCCCCCGCCTCCCTCCCTCCCTCCTTCCCTCCCTCTCTCTCCGTCTTCTTTCGCACTCTGTCCGTCCCCCTCGGACCGAGCTCACGGCAGCACCACCCCCTCCCTGCCCTCGCCGCTGCAGTCGGGGCGAGAGGGAGCAGCGCGCAGCTCTGCGCGGCTCCGCGCGGGCTCTGCCGCGGCAGCCCTGCCTCCTTCTCTCCCTCCTTCTCTCCTTCCCTCCTTCCTTCCCTGCCCGCCTCCCTCCCGCAGGTGAGGCGCCGCGCTGTGCCCGGCACGGCCCCGCCGCCCCAGCTCTCTGCGGCTGCCGCCGCTCGGGGGCCCCGCTGGCTCCGCCGCCGCAGCGCCGCTCGGCTCGGCGGGACCGCGCTGCCCCCGCCGCTCGCTGCGAGCGCCCGAGCTGCGCCCGGCGGCTCCTTCTCGGCGGGGCACAGCCGCCAGCTCACCCGGGAGGCTCCGAGCACGGGAATTTCCCACTCTCTCCCAGCCACGTTAAGTCAAGAATAGTCTCCTCTCCTCTCCTCTCCTCTCCTCTCCTCTCCTCTCCTCTCCTCTCCTCTCCTCTCCTCTCCTCTCCTCTCCTCTCCTCTCCTCTCCTCTCCTCTCCTCTCCTCTCCTCTCCTCTCCTCTCCTCTCCTCTCCTCTCCTCTCCTCTCCTCTCCTCTCCTCTCCTCTCCTCTCCTCTCCTCTCCTCTCCTCTCCTCTCCTCTCTCCTCCCTTCTTTTTTCTTCCCCCCCCTCCCCCTTCTTATTTTTCCTTTCTCTTTTCTTCAAGGGAGGTGTATTTCTCAAAGCACAGCAAAAAAAACCAGTGCAGAATGGCAGCTCCTTCCCTAAAATAATGCATCACAAGCCAGCAAGGTGTATTTATAGTGTGGTTCTCCCTCATCCAAAGTCAGCCCCAACCAATTACTCTTCCTCGACAAAGTTCAGGAGATGCTGCACTGCCTAGTGGCAGGGATCACCTGAAAGGAGCAGCCTCAGTAGGTCCTGAATGGAGTGGTTTGTGAAATTTTGGGAAAACTACAGAAAATGCTTTAAAAGGTATTTGTCTGAGAGACATAGTGTAACAGTAGATTTGGAAAGCACTCTGAGATTCTCACAAGGTAAAATTTTCTTTTTCTAAACGATTTATCCCTAAGGACCTTAAAGTCATGGCTTTGTTCCAGAAGTCAAATTGACTTCTGAAGACATTGGATCATTATTTCCTATAAGATACACTACTAAAATCTATCAGCCAAATGATCATGCGGGATTCTAGGACAAGAAGAGCAGATACAAACTGCAGTATATAAATATTAAGTACATTTCCAAATAGTGCATACATGCCATTTCAATCTAGGAATGTTCACTTTGAGCAAACCTCTGGAAAGTTTAATGTCAAAATTCTCTGTCCTTATAGATTTCCACAACAGACCCAGCTGACTGATTTATTTAGCATCTCATCTTCTTTCTAAAGACCCTAAATGGAATTATACTGAGTCTTTATCCAAGTGCCACTGGGCCAAATGACCTTTTCTTCTGTGAAAACTGCTTCAAAGTGAGTTGCATAAAATAAACTGCATTGAAAATAGCATTCCAGAAAAGGACTAAAAGGGAAACACTTTAGACCATTATAGCTAAGGGCTAGAAACAAATGTAAACTACACTTCTACTCCCTACAGTTGCAAATATTTTCTAATTTTGGAGTATGAAATTTCCTACCTTTCAGATTCATTACCATATTGTGGTTGATTGCTGAGTTAAGTAATTAAAGGTCAGGACCCCAGATTGCTTACATTTTGGTCTAAACTTTAATTCTTAATGCCTGGAGAAGTGGTAGAATTGCAAAAATGTCCTGAAAGTTGGACAGGAACATCTGTGAAAAGTATCTGGTAAAGATAACAAAAAAATAGAGGTTTCTGATTTGGATCTCCTACTAGACATGCTATGCTGACAGTAAGAAATTGAGAAGATGAATAAAGGGATGTGCCATCCTTGTCCAATTGTGGGTAATGGTGCTGAGCACTTCAGATAAAGTCATGGAGCCATGATGTCCAGGCAAGCATATTCATAAGTCTGCTTAATATATATAGGTTTACCTTCTAAAACAGGTTTCTAGCATCTTAAATAATATTGACAAAGCCATTTTGATACTTACTGAATATTCAATTTTCATTTTATGTTTTCTCTGCCCTTTAGTTTTTTTTTTCTTGCAAATAGTGTCAGTAAACCTCTTATAATTATCATTTACTTCCACTATAATGAGAAAGGGTATTTTGTGATACGTTATCCCAAAGAAAATTCATATATTCTGTTATATTTTGCTAACCTATAGGAAAGGTACTAAAGACAATACTTGAAATCACACTTGGGTGTGTAGGACACCATCCACATTGCTGAAAATCCTCCAGTCCTATAACCATTGTAGCAAAATATGTTTGGTTCTCCCTGTCATGTATTAACATTTGTCTGTCCTTATCAAATTGCCTAAGATGAAACAAGTTTCAGCTCAGCTGTCAATTAAAAAAAAAAAAAAAGAGGACTTGACTGTTTTCTTTCAAGAGAAATATGAATCCTTCAACTTAGGAATTTCCCAAACACTGAAACAGAAATTACATTTCCACATAATCATATTTATAGCCATTACCATATTCTTCTAAGGCATTATGGCACTAACACTCTTCTCACTAATGTATCTTAAAACCTAGCAGATTTAAACTCTTGTTTGCTGTATATTTAACCAAGAGGCGCTGATTGTTAACTGGGTGAGATCGGAAGTAAACACCAAACTCAAGTGTCCTCCAGAGAAATTTTCCTGCTCCCAGCCCAAGTTATGCACTTGGAGAGTGATATCTGAAGTACTTTGGACTGATTTCTCAGCTCCCATTTTGTTAAAGAGAAGATAATTTTAAGTTGCTGTGACTTCAGCTGCATAAACCTTTGAAGATCAAAACTGGCACTTGGAATTGCACAGGCTCAGAGATGGCCAAGGCAAGGATAACTCTCTCTTGGTTTCTGTGTTCTGTGAGGGTAAACCACTTGCAATTGCTACACAAAGTGCAGCTTCAAAAAAAAAAAAAAAAAAAAAAGAAAGCACTTTTGAACACAAAACAGCCTGTGACTCAGGGGCAATAAAGGGGCCATAAACATCGATTGTCTGTGACAGAGGGCAAAAACATCTTTTCAGGAAAGAGGTCAGACACAGTTTCCAGTGAGTTCTCTGTCAGTTAAATATGAACTGACCTGATTAGTTTTACAGTAAGAACTAAATTCTGTACAGTACAAAAGGCCAGCACAAAACCTGTACTCTATCTGAACTGCATTTATACAAGGAGGAGGCTGTTTGGTAACACTTCTGTTCTGGTTCTTTTCCTCTTCTGGTCTTAGGAAGAACTCCCCAGACCTCAATTAGCTGTAGACTTTGGAAAGCAAAACAAAAACAACTTCCCAAAACTTCATAATTATCCTTTCCCTGGCCTGCAGTCAATGGTATGTACTCCTTTACCACTCAAGTTTGTTTCCTGTCTAGTAAATGCAGACCTGGGCAATAAAAACTAATTTTGTCTTTCTGGCTGTTGTTGTCTACTCTTTGAAAACTTGAATTGAACTACAAATGTCGATTTCCCTTCCCTTCCCCCCATCTGCCATTTACAGGAGGAAAGGGGGCAAATTCTGTGAAACATACATTTGAGAGAGTGCTGACATTTTCTTACATAAACCAAACTTTTTAAAAACCCCTGACAATCTTTAGGATTACCTTAGCATACATCTCTTTATCTGACAGAATTTGTGCAAGGATATTTAACTTTTCATATTTTAATTATTTTTATTGACTTTCTTTCACCCTAGAGAATTATTACTCCGTAAAATATCACTGACTGTTTGATTAGGTAGTCTTTCACAGTGCTATTCAAGACTTCCAAGGCACCAATGTCAAAATAATAGTCATATATCAGCTTTGGTATAATGAAATGCTAAGCAATCTCAGCTACTTGACAATCTATTGTGTGCCCTGTGAACCTGAAGAGGAGTTTACTGAGATTACTCAATCATTAAACCTACAAGCTAGAACTATTTATGCATATGTGTTAAATACACATATATGCACTATTAAGTAAACCTGGAGCAATGCAACAGAGGAAAAAAAATTAAACTTAAAAGATTTTGGTCCTAAAATAAATTTGCTCCTAAATACAAAATCAGGGTGTGAAGAACTATGGAGAAAAGTAGAGAAACAAAGTGACTGGTACTCATAAACATCTGAAATTATTTTGGACTCTGCATAAGCGATGGATTTACCTAAAGTTCCTTCGTTGGTAGGATGGCTTTAATTTAGCATAGGATGATTAATAGTGGAATGTATTACTCTGAATATCTTCAAAATTTTTCAGGTTTTAAGAAAAAGGAAAGGCATAGGTCTCTACTGAGACCAAGTCGTCATGTCTCTTATTTTGGTCATCAGTCCTTTTTAATAGACTAGCTGTAGGCTTACAGCTTTTAATCTATAGCTTTAGAATATACAGTATGTATATCTAGAATCCAATTGACTTCAGTTTACTGTGTGTCTCAAAGAGATTTTAATTGTGCTGGCATCCACCATGTCACAAACTTCATGGTTTTTTAAGTCTAGATAACTTATTTGTCCAAATTTAATTAATCTTAGGTTAAGGTTTGGTTTAGGATTTGCAAATCCAAATAGTTAAAACCTAGATAACTTCAGAATTTTGAAAAGCTGATAGAAAGGTAGCTGTTTTCTGTTGTCACTAAGGCTCAATGTTTTTTCCACAGAATAGACTATTGTATGCTACAATTAATCTGGACATACACCTAAGAGCCCTTAGATTTAATCAAGATTAAGATTCCAGGTCTTTACTGGTAGTTGTTATCCCATTTTATTAATATTAGGATTAATTTCTGATAAAGCTTTGGGTATGTGTATCCAGTTTCTAAAGTTCAATGTATTTGGGAATATTATTTCATCCAGTGTAACAGAGGACTCTCCTAACTAGACATTCCCATTCCACATGATATCCTATCTACTGTAAACTGAGTTGTCTGGCCCAAAAAGAGTGTATATGTTAAAAAATCCATTCTTCCTTTGCTTATATGGTGTTCTTCTCTATGTTATTAATCAAAATCCAACTTAAATCAATGAAAATAATCTGAGTCCAATGAAAGGCTATTGGATCTTGGAAGTACCTGAATATTTAAGGGACAAAAACAAGGTGCTCAGCAGGACAAGTCCCCTTCCTTTTAGCTTTCTAGTTCAAGCAGAGTGTCATAGCAAGGAGAAGATAAACCATGCTGTAAAGATGGTTTATCCAAAGGATACACAGTTACCCATCATGACTCATAGAAAGAATAATGGCTCCAGGAGTACTGAGGGCGGTTCTCTACTTCTCAAAACATTGCTCCTCCAGCTGAAATAAATCCAGCCTGTGAAACAAGAACCTCTCCTTGAGACAAGAGCAGACAATGGGCAGAGAAAGAATCTTTTACGAACTCTTTTTATTTGTTTTCTGTCTTGCCTAGGCACCATTAAGTCAACTGCTCTATTTTAAAAGCTAATAAAATCTACTTTTCCTGTATTTGAAGGTAATTTGCTATCCATTTTTGGAAGCTCTGTGTAAGAAAAAAGTCTTGGTCTCTCCACTCTACCTGACTTGGCTTTCCATCACAATTCTTGTCATAGAGCAGTGTAATTTCTTTTCTGGTATATGCAAAGGAATTGTGTTGCCAAAACAAAAATTCAAAATAAAAGGATGAATATCTATATTCCATATAAAAAATATCTATTGTCTCATATGCTCTGTATTATTCAGTAGGACTAGACATACTGTTGGGTTTTTTTTTCTCTTATATTTCAGCACACATTAACCTTCTGTCTCTCTTTCATAATGAAAAAAGAGAATATAATTTGCTGCCTTCTCAACAATTTCATTTTTTCCCCAAAGTTCTGTATTTTAAATAGCTAAATCATTACAAGCCTCACAGAATGTCTAAAATCAATGTAAGGCATCATCTTCCATAATAAAGCTATGCCATATTTAAGTTCTAGTTTATGCTATTTCTAGTACTCTGTGCTATCTTTAGTACTCTTAGGGCACATCAGATAGGTTATTAGTATTTAAATTAGCCAAATAATGAATGCCATAGAAGTGTTCATTCAGCCCAATATTGTATCCCTTTGAATGTCTGGAAAAATTCCCTCATATAAATGGGATCACATAAAGGGCAATGCCTGTTAAATAAATGCATATATCAAAATAGGATCTAACTAAGAATCAATATCAATGTATCCCATTTTCACAACATAAGTGTATATAAGTGTGTCAGTCACAAGAAATATATTGTGTCCTTTTCTGTTTGTAATTGCAACATCATTGCTTACCCACAGCGAGTTACAGAGCATGCCTTCAGGCATGAATTGCCCTTAAAGTAAAATTCTATTGTACTATTATTTTATATTGACAATCTTTATAAAGCTAGTGTCTTGGAAGCTGAAGCTGTGCAATAAAACTTGCATGCCACCTAAACACAACTCCTTAGCAGTTTTTTTGAGTTCAGAATAAATTGTCCTTGTTTTAGTCCAAACTACAGAGAAAGACATATCTGCCAAGAAGGTCTTACATAGGGAGCAGAAAGAAGGAAGTTGGATTGGTGAGGTAGACTGGGTAGAGTTCAACAGATGAGTCTCCTGGGAGAGAGAGAAGGAAATATTTTCACTTTCAGAAAAGGTACTGTGTGAGCTACAGAGCTGGCATTCAGTTCAGATGTTTGAACTCACCCTTGTACCAGGGAATTTTTGCAGATTTCATGGAGATATTTCAACTAGCCAATGTAATTAGGTCGATTTGTACCTTGAAAGCAGATGTAACCAGTAATAAATTCTTGTGGTGATTCATTCTTCTGTATGCATCTTGCACAGATGGAATTTTTCAGACTTGTGGAAGCAGCATTAGATATATTATTCAAGGCTGATGAGTCAAATACTCTACCAGGCCCATCACAATATTCCAAATAAATCACAGTGATGCCGTGCTGCCCAAAATTTGGAAGAAAGAGTACTTCCACATGTATTTTATCCAACATAAGCTGATCAATTAATAATAATAATAAAATATATTTCAGTTAAACAAGATCAGTCCAATAAAGCTGGGTAATAAAGAAAAAGATAACTTTAAATTTGACATTTTCAAGGCATTGTGTAAAATAAAATGATTTTGAAGAAAACTCATACCTAAACCTGTTTTTCATGGCTTGGCATTGTATTTTCTCTCTTCTCTTCAACCACCCTTCTTTCCATTCTAACAGGTTTTAAGGACATTTCTGCTAATGCCGTCTATCTCAACTTTTCTGTGTACTTATCACTTTATAACTGTAATAGGAATCTGAGTACACGATGGAAGGCTGGCTTTGATGATAACTCCTTCTCTGCTCTCAAGTTATTGACTTTTCTTCCTGCTTGGTTTTCTCTCCTATTACTGTTACCACCATAAGTGTTCAGGAATAGGGCACTCCATTGCACTTTCATTTGAACTTTTTCTGAAAATCTAACTGAGATCAGAAAAATATCTTATCAAGTGTTTCCTCATTATAAATAAGAGCCTCTCTGTTACAGGAGGTGTTGGTTTTGAAACTTCCTGCAAATGCACTGAATTCTGATTTTTTTAACATTTTTGAGCTGTAAAGCCCATCACTTCCATTTTTATGTTTACATTATCGACACACCATTCAAATGAAACAATTCATGCATGAAAGGATTGCATGTGTTTGGCTAGAAGCATTTTCACAGTAGCATTTCTAATTGGTGACCCAAAGAAAACCATATAAAATAAATGCAAGAATTTATCATCACCTTTACTTTCATGTCAGGGTAGAAGTATGTCAGGAAGTCAAAAGCAGTTGAGTGATTATCTGTCAGAAATAACTGCCACAATGCTCTCATAGTCCTTTGCAAAATGAAAGTAAAATTCAGACTGGAAAGACTTGCTACTTTCCCAGCAATGGAAAAAGTTTGTTTATTCAGTAAGTAACTATGTTTGTGCTGGAAGGAGATAAGTTTTTTACCGAACTGCTTGAAATATTCTGGCTATCTCCTTTCATTACCAGAGGCAGCAGGCAGAAACTACATTATGTGAAACTGTATTGCTGCCTTCTTGTCTTCAAGTCTTCTCATCTTGCACGATTTAAACAGTAAAATACATTGTTTAACTGCTTAGTCTGTGTGGTGACAAGGGCTGTACAACTATCTAACTGCATATATAAAAGTACTTATTAAAATTTTGTTTGGTTTTGTCCTTCTGTCTGATGAAAATGTTTTCAATCAGGCAGGCACATTGAAAAAAGATTATACATAATTAAATTTCAGTGGCTATAACAGAGCACTACTTGATTGTATTATGTTAACTGTGTTTGTAAAATATGTTATGAAGATTTTATGCTTTTTAATATTTGACAGCACTGACTTCTCTCTTTAGTTTTGATTAAAATATTTTGCTAGAGTATCTTCAAACACAGTGGACTGTATTTCTTATTTTGTATTTATTCCAATTGTGTTCTAACTGCAAATATCACTGCACAGAAGAGTGAAAGCTCTGATGATGGAAGAGTTTTTCTGCATTTTGATGAAATATCAAATATAGAAGTTAAATTTTCTGTATCTTCCCAATCATCATTCAGTAGTTTAGAGTTTAGTGGAAAAAAATAATTACACAGTAAAAAGGCTATCTGAGATGAAGGATACACCAGGGAGTGAGAATGGAATTTTTACAGCCAAGTCACTGGCTTGAATGTGGCCCATTTCAGAGCAGACTGACTATACTGACCTTTTGGTAGCTCATCACTGGCTGTAAGAAATTTGTTTGTGAATTAATCTAGTTTTGTGTAGATGTGTGTTTAAGATGCAAAAAAAAAAAGGCTTTATACATGTTTAACATTTCAGAAGACAAAAAGGGATACTTCTAGAGACTTTAGCAAAAGACTAAAATTTTTGCTGAAAATGTAAATAAGTGGGGAATAGCAATAGAGTGAAGCCTGTGCTGCCATGCCTCTGTGTTGCTTTGGAGATCGAGGACTTGAGTTTTTCAAACTATTTGCAGATCATTACAGACAATGATCCTTTCTTAAACTTACCTGGTTAAATGTAAGGAGAAATTCTGTTTCTATTACTGGACAATGCTCCTTCCATGAGAAAAATCCATTTGCAGAATTAGACCCTAAATGAAATTCAAGATCAAAAAGTGTTCATTATGGTCTTAAACCATAGAAAAATCAATGTTTCTGGATTAAAGTAAATTCAGGAAAAATGTCATATACAAGCCCAAGGAAAATCTTTTCATGATTTATTTGTTGAGATGACATCTATAAGATTACCAGTTGTGAATTATTAAAAACAAAAAGAGTTAGCCAATGACTGAGCTTTATTTAACTGCCTTTTCATGTTTGGTTAAGATCTTGAAATATTTCTTTAAGCTGGTCTGTGTAATATGTTCTAGTCTAAGTGAGACCTCCATAGTTTATTTGTGTATGCAGTTCATCCAGTTATTAAAGAAATATTTTGTTTGTCTTCTTAATGCCGTGATGACCCTTTCACTAGTTAATATATATCCTGACACAATAACAGAAAGACAGACACAATTATGCTCCTCCTTGCTGTTCAAGTGTCAGGATTTTTTTTTTTTAAGAAAATCAAACCCCTGCTTTCTTTAATTATTTCCCCACCACCCCAGAAACTGCATGAGGGATGCTTATCCTTTGAAATATTTTTTCATTGTGTTGTGCTGCGCTGCCTTCCAGATGACAGAGTGTTTGTAAAAGCAACAATATATTACATGGAATTTGCAATTCGTCCTCATCCTAAAGTGCTAAAAAGAGATCCCTCCATGATTTCCTCCACGTTTCTGTCATCAAGGTGAAGAAATTACTAAAAGGAGAGGAACTGAGAGGAAGACAACGCCAGTGAGGAAAGCTTTGCAACTAATTCCAGAATACAAATGGGTTTTGTTCATGCCAGGGAACATGCAGGAAATAAGGACAAGGATTTACTGCTACCACTGTAATGCTCAGTGACCTCATAGGAAAAGTAGTTATTGATAAGGATTTAATGGTTGGCCTGGGTGTATCTATTGGCCTGGGTGTGTCCATTGAGAAGTGGATGGTTTGGTCTGTGTAAAAAGTTTTTCCTGTGGCTCCTCTAATCACAGCTGGGTTGATATATTGTCTGCTTTGACAAGGTGTTTTTTTATGTGACCTATCTGAACAAGAAGACCCTCAATTTCTTGAGAAGCTCAGTTCCTGCTGCTTTAATTAATTCTCTCTCATTACATTGTTTTTCCTAGATCTGTGGCCATGAAACACACTTCTTCATTGCTCCCTGAATCCAGATGAAATCACTATCTGAGCATGATACAAGGCTCCTGGATGTCTTTAGGGAATATGTGGGATAGAAAGTTATCTGGGCAAGAGAAACTTACAATTTGAGTATTTTCTTTATCTGACTAAAAATAGCAAGATTTAAGAATGGAAATTTTAAATTCATTGGATAATTAGATAAAATAAGTGTGCTTCAGTAGCATAGAGTCTGATGCTATTGGCACTTTAGCTTTGCAGTTTTTCTTCTGCTTTTCCTTTGCAGAAGAAAAGTAAAAAATGTAGCAAAGCTACCCTTCTAGTATAAGTCCTTTCACCATGGAACCATCCTACATCATTGATCCCTCTCTAAATCCAGTGCTAAGAGTCTATGTAACTACCGTCTGACATATCATGTAACCATTGTTTACTCCTCAATTTCAGCGTGTTTATTTTTGTAATAACATTTTGTGGTTAGAAGGTTTCAGTATATTCATTTTGTGAGAAAGAGAAATACAAAGAACACCTTTTATTAGCATGCCCAGGTCATATATTACAATTGCTTCAATGCCAAAATGTCACTAAATACTATTGATATTCAAGCACCTAGGGGCCATAACCTAAATTATTAGTTGTGAAATATTGAGACACCAAAAATAATTCAGAAAAGTCACAACAACAATAATTAACATTTATGGGAGACAACATTGGAGCTACTACATGTTTCTGTATGTTTTTATGTAAGAGTGAAAATTGTGAATGACTTTTAATAAAATCCCTTTCTCTCATGGTTTGGAAAAGCATACTACCATCACTTAGGAAGGTAATGTGCTATTCCAGTGTAGTAACATCATTTTTTGCTGATGGTTTATGGTTTGGCGGCTGGAGTCTTAAAGGGTGACATAATTCAAGAAAAAGCAAAGAATGAAGAGCAAGAATAAAACACTGTCTGCCTTCTTAGCACCTACACTTCAAGATATTACTCCAGACTTACTCTGTATTAATCCCTAGAGAATATTTTAGATTCCATGAAAATTTTCTCAAACTAAGAACTTCTAAAAATCTTGCAGTCTTGCAGGTTGATAAAGCTTGGCTTTACTACAACTGATCTTGAACAGATCTAGTAGATTAAGTGTTCTTGACACAAATATATGTATTAAATAAACAGGCCATGCCAGCAAGCAAGTGCAGTTTGCTATGTGTTGCTTTCTAGCATGCTCTTATCTAAGATATTAGGAATTGTTACCCAAAGGTACCATAGCAAATTAAGCATTTACCTTGTTCAAAAGGTTAATGCAAATGGTGATTTGCCCCTGTGCGGAGGAGGGCATATGTGGCCCGAAGTTTAGAGTCCGACTAGCTGAGGGCGAAAGGCCGACGCCCCTCTGCAATTCCTGGCCAGCACCCTTCGGCGTCTGATGGCCTTGGGCTGTGCTGGCTGCGGACTGGCGTACACCGCTGGTATAGGAGAGGAACGGAGCTGACCATTTCCCGGGGGTTAAACATCGGTTTATTGAAGGTGTTGCGGGATCCAAACGCGGCGAAACCAACTGGGAAAAAGTTTTTCTATAGGGGGTGAAAACAGGATTATAAACGAGGGGGGTGGGTACAGGCGGAACCAATCGGGAAAGGTGAGGGGATGAACTTCACAGAACTGACACTCCATGGAGACCAATAATCAAAAGGTAAAGGAGGTGTCCTGGGACCCCAGCCAACCACCATCTCCAGAGAGGAGAAGGTTCTCGAAACCTGGGAGGAGAAAGGGAGTGATTGACTGGACAGGGAGGAAACAACTTTCACTTATAAGGGAAACCAGGGGAGGAGCAATTACATATCGGCAACTATGAATAGCAGTTACTATAGCAACTTAGCTGACAGGCTAGCAGTGGCGGGAAAAACTGGGGGAACGAAACCATTTTACACATAATGGGGAGAACAATACATAAATTGGGGGAATAACACAAGAAACTTAACAACACACTACCACATCTCCCCGTTTTTTACCAAATAAAAATTAAAATGAAGAGAAAAGTCCAAATTAAGCTTAGAATGCAGGAACTCGCGGCTGGTCATGACAAGTGTCTTTGTCTTCTGAACATTGCAAGGGACAGTGGCACTCGGCGCTGTCAGTTTTCTCCAGACTAGCTTGCAAATTAGGAGGATGAAAATCAAAAGTGAGTTGGGGAAATGTGCTAAAAGACAAAAAGTGAACAGTTAAACGCAAAATACTTAAACAGATGGTTCTGCCCCAAATAATAAATCCAGTTCGGGAGAAGAAGAAGAAATGGGGGAGGGAGGTTGGGATTAATAAACCAGAGGTAGTTCAGTGACGAAGAGGGGTAGGAGCAGCAGTCTCAGCATTGGGGAGGAAGTAAACATCTGAGGAAACTGATGGTGTTTGGGAGGGTTTTCTCCGTCGCCGCGAGCACGCCTGAACCTGTGACTCAGCTTCCTTCTGCATCCTCTGCTTTGGGATGAGGGGCCTGACCCATTTGGATGGTCTTTTTCCTCTTTCCTCTTCCTATCTTGCTTCATAGGGCAGTGGGGCAACCAATGCCCCACTTTGCCACAGAGGTGGCAGGGGGGAGTTGCCATCGTCCTTCTCCCGGATCCCGGTGTCATTGGTCTGGTGGCGGTGGCAGCTTTGGCGTCTGTGTCTTCTGACATCGGATACTCTGCGAAGGCTACGGAGGCTCTTTTGGGGCACGCTTTCGGGTCTTGTAGAGGAACCGTCCTGGCACACACTTCAATCATCATTTCTACTGTAGGTCGGGGGTTTCGAGGGAGAGATCGGATAGCCCGCCTGCACGCTGTGTTGGCATTGTAATAAGCCATCTGCCTAAGCATCTCCTCTCTCTCCCTTTCTCCTGGACCCTGCGCTTCAACGAACCGGTAGAGTCTTTCTATAAATTCTAGGTAAGGTTCCTGTGTGTCCTGCTTTATTTCTTCTTCTTCTAGCTGGGAGGTGATTGTAGCTAGCTTATAAAAGGCACGCTCTGCAGCTTTCTCTGTTTCTCTGAGTTGTTCTGTGAACAACACCTTTGCCTGAGCTGCCCCACTCGCCCACTGCCCGGTGCCTACAAGATGGTCCTCAGAAATTGCCAAGCTCTCGGTGTCATGAGATGTGGAGGGGTTCTCCCAAAGTGTTGGGAGAACCTCTACAATCTGCCTCCTCCATTCTCTCGCCCAGACCCTAAATTCAACGGGTCTCAAAAGACTGGAGAAAAGAGCTCTCAGGTCCGCAGGCACCAGATTTCCCTGTGAGACCACCGGTCGAAGGAGCCCTCGGAAATATTCTGATTCCCGGGAGTGGTCACTCTGAGCCTTGCACAGTTCTATTATCTGGGCCTGGGCTATAGGCACCCACTGTGCCTGTGCATTCCCCCTTTCGCCTAGGTGGTAGGTTACTGGAGCGGCTTCTAACAGGGGAGCTTGCTCCGGTTTCTGGCTTCCCCCCCCCCCTCCGAACACAAAGCGTGAGAGCTGGGGGGGGTGGCGTGGGAACTGAAACTGGAGGAGGTTGAGGCGGGGCTTGGCGATGACGCAAGGCAAGGGAGTGGGCGCGGCAAACTACCCTTCTCCGCCCCCTGAGCGGCGTTCGGAGGCGGAGGGAAAAACGAAAGCGGAGCGGGGGGGGGAGGGAATGGGGGGCTGCACCGGGGGAGGGGTTTGAGGAGGAGCTGAAGGTGGGGCGGAGTGCTGAGAAGTGAGCGGGACGGAGGGAGGGTATGAGGGAGGGGTAACTGGGCAAGGGATGTGGTCAGGGTAAAGGAAGGGGTTGGTGCTTGGGAAAAAAGGGTTAGCGGAAGAAGAAGGAGCTCTGGCGGCAGAGACCGCGTGGTCCCCGCCATCTTGAACAATAAAGGAGCTACTTTGTGGAATTTCATTACTAAGCCGAACAAACTTAGGGGTTGAAACTGGGGACTTGGGAACTGGGGTAGAGGGTGAGGATGGAGGAGCTTGGGCAGGGCTCCTCGAACGGGGAGGCTGAGCAGGTCGAGAGGGAGCAGGGGCAGAATGGTTTCCCTGCTTTTTGTTGGCCTTTAAAATCCCTTTCGAGGGCTCCTGCTTGTGGGAAGAGGGAGAGGGCTGGGGGGTAAGGATGCAGGAACCGGGAGAACTGGGGAACAAACTCGAAGAAGAAAGATCCTTTCTTGAACTCCCGGCTGGGCGCAGCGAAGTTAATACTTTGCTTGCCCAGTATGCCACGTTAGACAACCGGGGTTCCCCAGCGTTAACCTGTTGGTCTAATTTGGCCACAACGGCTGCCCAAAAATGCGGCTCTTTTGCAACTTCTGGGGAAACTTCAGGGAAATGTGAGAATACCCATCTAATCAACACTATCAACTCTTTCTTGGGGGCAGTAAAACCTCTTCCAAGTAACAAACCCTTAACTACAAAAAAAACCTCCTTTTTGGGTTTTGCTCTGACCCACACCCATGATCGTGGGGGGTGTAGCGGCCCCGCCGCGGCAAACTGCGCGGAAAAGCCGCCCCGCGCTGAAAGAGCCCGCCGCAACCGCTCAGTGCCGGGCCGAGAGCCCCGCTACTGGGCCCGGCGCCACCGTGCAGGAACACCGCGGGCGCAAAAAGCGGCAGACGGCAGTCTCCCGCGTAGAGCTCCCAGGGAA
This sequence comes from Zonotrichia albicollis, assembly GCF_047830755.1. Lineage (NCBI taxonomy): Eukaryota > Metazoa > Chordata > Aves > Passeriformes > Passerellidae > Zonotrichia > Zonotrichia albicollis. Next base: position 39,041,609 of record NC_133823.1, read on the forward strand.
AATTAAAAAGGCAGGGGAGGAACCGAGTCCGGGGTTCACCTAATCAAACAGCGTTGCAAACGAAAAGTTCAGGCGGATTGGTCCACTGACACCGGAGGTAGTCTGACGGCTAGTAGATTTAAAGTCCAGTCCGCGGGGTACGGTGAAGCCCAACGTTGGGCGCCATCTGCGGAGGAGGGCATATGTGGCCTGAAGTTTAGAGTCCGACTAGCTGAGGGCGAAAGGCCGACGCCCCTCTGCAATTCCTGGCCAGCACCCTTCGGCATCTGATGGCCTCGGGCTGTGCTGGCTGCGGACTGGCGTACACTGCTGGTATAGGAGAGGAACGGAGCTGACCATTTCCCGGGGGTTAAACATCGGTTTATTGAAGGTGTTGCGGGATCCAAACGCGGCGAAACCAACCGGGAAAAAGTTTTTCTATAGGGGGTGAAAACAGGATTATAAAGGAGGGGAGTGGGTACAGGCGGAACCAATCGGGAAAGGTGAGGGGATGAACTTCACAGAACTGACACTCCATGGAGACCAATAATCAAAAGGTAAAGGAGGTGTCCTGGGACCCCAGCCAACCACCATCTCCAGAGAGGAGAAGGTTCTCGAAACCTGGGAGGAGAAAGGGAGTGATTGACTGGACAGGGAGGAAACAACTTTCACTTATAAGGGAAACCAGGGGAGGAGCAATTACATATCGGCAACTATGAAGAGCAGTTACTATAGCAACTTAGCTGACAGGCTAGCAGTGGCGGGAAAAACTGGGGGAACGAAACCATTTTACACATAATAGGGGAGAACAATACATAAATTGGAGGAATAACACAAGAAACTTAACAACACACTACCACACCCCTGAACTCATCCATACACACATATATAAATTGTATTCTACTGTAAACATACTTACAGATTGCAGGGATAATGTTAAAAATACTAGACTGAAATTAATGAGTCGTTCTTACAAGTCGGCAGGTAGGTTGAAATTAGTGCCTTTTTAGACTGTTAAATAATCATTGTTTGAATGGTGGAAGAAAGAAAGAGAGAGAATTTTCTGGGAACATATGAAATTTATGGCTGTTCTATTATATATCAAAACATCACTTCTGCCTTAAAGAGATTCCTCATATAGACTGTCAGGAGAAATATCTTTATATGCTTACCTTGCGCTGATATTCTTCCCAAGACATTTCTGTTGTCACAGAGTCTCTGAGTGGTTGGAAGGGGATGTGAAATCACCTAGTCTAACCCTCCTGGCCAGGCAGGGCAAGCTGCAGCTGATTGTCCAGCACTGTGTGCAGCTGAGTATTGAACATCTGCAACAGTGGAGATTCCATGACCTCTTTGGGTAATCTATGCCAGTGTTTGACAATTGTCACAGTAAAAAAGTGTTTCTTGTTTACAGAGGGCACTTAAGGTGTTTACTTTGTGCCCACTACTTTTTGTACTTCATTAGGCTCCCTCATCTTCTTTCCCTAACATATGACATTTACACACATTTATAAGATCCCCCCTGAGCTGTCTCTTCTCCAGGCAGAGCAGTCCCAGCTCTCAACCTCTCCTCACGTGAGGAGTGACCAGGCCATTAATGAACATGTTAAAGAGCAATGGCCCCAGTATCGGCCTCTCAGGTGTATCCTGACTGACCTCCAGCTGGACAGTGTACCGCTGTTCACAACCCTCTGGGCCCTCCTGTTCAGCTGTTGCCTGATATTAATTCTTTTAATTCATTCTAATCAGTTCTTCCCTTGGCATCTCTATTCACAGTTAGATTACAGACAGCTGGGCCAGATGGATCCATTAAGACCATTCTTATATTATTCTGTTAGTAACTAAGGTAGAAAGAGATGGTTCTTCAATCCGATAGTCCCAAGATCATCTGCTCTCCCAAACATCCCCCAAGGCCTGCAAAGCAAGAACTGCCATGAAGGGATTTTCTGTAATCATATTCCAAACACATAATGAGAACCACTTGGACCAATGTGCCCTTTCTTTGATATCAAAAAGATGGGAAAGTAATAAAGCTGTGATGTTTTGGATTCCCTGGCCAAAAAAATCCCCAAACTAAAACAACCTAAAACAAAAACAAGCTGTCCCCCACCAAAACCAAAACCCAACACCCCCACCCCGATCTCATGAATATCCAGTTGTTTATTTAATTTTTCTGCTGAGAACTTTTGTCCTTTAAATCTCCTTGAAAATTCTAACCTATGAGCTAAGTTCATAGAAATAAATTTATGTTCTTCTGATTGACCTTCTTTACCAGAATTTTCTGTAAATTACATAAGGAATAAATTAGTACAAAATTTCTTAGTTAGCTTCAACCTCTGCATGTGCTGCATTGAAACAGTGTGAACATCTATGATCACATGTCACATACCATTCTATTAGTCTTTGATGGCATAAAAAGAAAAGACAGAACATTTAAAAATATATTATAAAAATAATACATCAGAAGGAACAAGCAGCTTTGATCCTCACATCTAATTAATTGCACATTGCCTAGATTTAGCTCATACAAATGTGGGATAGTTACTTCACTGTAAATGATTAATAACAATGGATGAACTGTTGTTTGTTTTTTCTTCATCCCTTCCAAATGCAAAAACACAGACACCTACAGTTCAAGCATCAGGAAAGAGCCTAAATGTCTGACCTCTTCACAGCTCTTTATGCTATGTCAGGTCTGAGAAGCACTCTTCTTACAAAAGCTTTTCAAATTCAGCTCCTAAGCAGGTAGAACATACATGCACTTCCCTGAGTCTCATGTATAAGTCCGTATAGATGTTCTCATCCCTGTCAGTAAAATATGCAGAGCAATAATTTATAATAGTTGGTACACCGAGATCCATTTATTATGCTTTACATCTATACAGCAATTGATTTAAATTGCCAGTTCCCTTGGGATAAGTGACCACCTTGGGGACAAATGTAATATTATTTAGAATCAAGAAGCACATCACATGCTTCTTTGATCTAGGTATAAAAGGAAGTATGCAATAAACTACTTTTCTAATGAAAATTTTCTTGTAACCAAGTGCTTTGACTTCTTTCACTGTTTCCAAAATTCAATGGTTCAGAACTAATTTTTTTAAGATATTCTTCACCATATAGCCTGTGATGTTTACAATACCATTCATGCATACTACACAATTTTTTTTTCAATTACTCTTTGACATAATCCTGCCAAACCCAATAGATATTAATCATACACGATGAGTGAAGTTTACCCTCAGTGCAGTAACTCATTGATTTGGCTGAGTATGATTTCACAGTGAATGAATCACTGTGATTTATGCTCTCAGTGTGTTAGAGAATGTTTGTGTGTATGCATCTATAGAACGTACAATTCTTTTGTAGCTACAGATACTTTGCAGCTTCTCTGGACAACAGGCGTTGAGAAAGTGAAAGGCGTGTATTTTCCCAGCAGGGATCAAAGTAGAAAAATAGTACAACTTAGATAACCTTTCTGCTAGGCTTCCTCCAGGCTGGAATACCCATTTAACCACCTTTCCCAGAGCTGCATCTCCTCCATCTCTGTGCTTTACTCCTTCTACACCAAAAGCTGTAAGTAGGAGGTGCAGTGAAAGGTGAAACCAAAATGTTTTGATGCTGGAGGCTTTGATCATTCCTGCTCTTTTAGAATCACTTATATCTGAAGCCTTCAGTCAGGTTCTGAGAAACTTCTGGGAGGAAGGACGGTCTTAAAGAGTTTTCATTCCTTTTTTTGTTTCTGCAGTTTTTCCCACAGAAGGGCGTATTCAGATTCCTAAAGAAGGCTTTGAAAAGGATCCAAAGAGGCAATCACATGCATGTGCAACTATTTTTTCACCAGGCAAGAATATATGGAATGTGAATGGAGTTTCAGCATAGCTCTGTGAATGTGAGTATCAATTGAAACTGGGTAGGCAAATTCCATTAAGTTCTAGGTAAATTAATGTGCATATAGCCAGTGAATTACTAACTTCATTTAACTGGAAGCAGGAAAACCTGTCTGTATTCAGTTGTTAATATGAAGTTTAATTAGAAGGAAGATCTTGAAGGGTGAAGAGTCTCACTGAGAAGCACAGACTTCACAGTGTCTTGAGGACATGATTCTAACAAGTATGAGATTTCTGAAGAGAAAAATGAATGTTGGAAATATGAATGCTTCTCCAGTACAAATACTGTAGACTTTCAATCTATAGTTCAATTCTAAGTAGAAATAAATATTTCCCAAATACTAGACAATATATTCTTTCTCCTCAGGTGAAAAGGTGTAGTTGGAATCCAAGTAACTTATTAAGTCTTCAAAATACAAATTAGTTGAAAAATATCTGATTTTCACATTTAAAAGAACTAGTAGATACAACAGCATTTGCTCTTAATTACTGCCTGATGTTTATTATTATCCTCCTGTTTAAAATAAATTCAAATCATCCAGCGAGATGCAAAAAAGCACCATGTGACCTAAGTGCCTGTTGTGAATAATATGAGAAGACTGACCAAGCAGACTTGTAAACAGCATTCTGCTTAGGTCAACTCTTTTCAGGCTACAGATCCACATACTGTTCCTCTAAATAAGGGATACAGTTGCAGAAGTTATGTTTGATATTGGACAAAAGGCAAAGTAAGGATGCATTCATTGGATGCATCCTTTGCTGTGAAAAAAACCCCACTTTTATAGCAATTATGTACTACTTGTACAGTTACTTTAAGATAAGAAGTCTCAAAAGTTATCTTCTGTAATTTTTTTTAAATTTGATTTTCATCTCTACATTCTAGGACTGCCCTATCTGCCTGTACTTGAGACTTATGTGGATTGGCTTAACCCTTTTAGAAATTTGACTAATTAGTCCTTATTACTTGAATTTCATTCTGAAACAGAGCTCCATAGTGCATAGAAATGATAGAGATAGACAGAAAAGAGCAACTCTCAAGAGAAGAAAATGTGCCCTGTTTATATGTTTCTGTCTAAAGCAAATGCATGCATTGAACTTTTAGAAAAGTAGACTAAAGTTGTTGTTGTTCAAAAGATGTTTACTGGGTGTAGTTTGTGGCACTGTAAGTGAAGCATGACCCATTTGTATTTGCTTGACTTTTCTCAGTGTACTGTGACCCATCATTGTTGGGTTTGTTGTATCTTTATTTAAACTTTGTTCCTCTGTGAGGAGCTGTGGTTTCTGTATTTTTCAGCATCACTGTAACCGATGGGTGACATTTCCTTTGATCCTTAAAATGCAATATTTCAGATGTTATACCAAACCTCAGAAGAGTAACTTGCTAAGGAAAATATAGCTGTATTTTCCTGAAGGAACTGAAGCTACATCAGTACATGAATTTCACCCTGTAGGTTATTTAAGCACAGTATGATGTTATACAAACTGAAAACAGAGGGCAAATTCCTGTCTGCTACTGAAGAGATGTCATTGAGGGGGGAGGAAAAAAAAGCAAATAACTCCCATTCCTTTCCACTGATGTCTTAAGGGCAAAGATTTAATTGTCCTGAACTGCAGAATAAAATTAATTTCAAAGAGAAGTGACATACCAGTAACTTGGCCCTCATTTTGTGGCTCAGGTTAATAAAATCAAGAGTTTACTGTATTTGGTCTCACCTTGTTTACAAAAGGCTTAATAAGGGATTTTTTTGTTTGCTTTTTTTTTGTTTTGTTTCCCATTTTCATCTGTTTCTAGATGACCTTTTTCTGCTTTTTCTTCATGTTCAAATGCCTAAACTCTGTGGCATAATGTAGTTTTACATTAGAGATTTTTAGATTAAAGTTTTCATTTAATGGGTATTTCTGTGTGTCATCTGGGTCTTCTCTCATTCTTTTTATCTGCACTCTTTCCAGTGCTCAAGATCTCCCACATTTGCCATGGTGATCTCAAACTGCAATAAGTAAAGAAAGGATCAATGTGTGGTAGCTGAACTTCTGAGACAATGTCTCTCCACAATGGGTCTGGGTGGGAAACTTCTTTATGTCCTGAATTCTCTGAGGACTTCAGAAGAGAGAAAAAAAATAAAAATAGAACTATTAGAAAAATGGAGAAGCACCTCTTAGTCCTATTTCATATTCTTCAGCATCTGAGCTGCGTGAAAAGCCACTGAGACTCCAAATGGGAACATTTTCCACTGCTGTGACCTCTGAGAGGCTGCATGGGTCAGGTACTTCAAAATTTGGATTACTGCCCAGTCCCTTGCCCACCTTTGAAACCCGAGTCTAATTTGTAGTCTATGTTCTCGGGTATAGTTCCACCATTTGTCTGTTGTTATCAAACCATGTTATTCCTCAGTATGAGAAGTGAAGTGAGTGATCTGCTTTGTCACTTTTAGTTGCATCTCCTCCTCTTCTAGTTGATATTCAATTACCAGAAATGCTTTATGCATATCTTTTACTGTATAAATATATCTTCATATATGTGTATACTTAGCTAAAGAGTTATATAGATATATAAATATTTGTATATTTCTTTTTTTTCAGAAAGTGAACACTGGTGAAATTCCATACAGTAAATAAAGTTCATCGTGATGGACAGATGTAAGGCATGTTCTTTGTATTTCCAGAGAGATCTCGTGAAAAATTAAATAAAAGGTTAGTTAAAAAAGACAACAAATCCAAGAATCTCTGCTTAGTAGCAACATTTCTTATAGAAGAAGTTAGCAAAACCCAGGAAGTCCAGGACTTAAAAGTTTGATTAACCTGTAAGTATGGTTGTAAGGACTAAGAGCTGGTTAATTACTACTCAGCTGTAAAATGACAGATATCTTCTTTTTCACTGACTACTTTCTCTGGGGAAGAACATTTCTTCATCCTTTCTTAAAAGGATGAAAAATCTCTGATTTTTAAGTTTTCTAATTCCCTACTATCATTCTGGTCCGCCTTCTAAACGAGTAGGTAGTAAGAGTTCACACCCTCATCTGCATCTAACTATTTTAAAAGCTGTTCTTTCCTCACTACAAAGCACTGTGATATATTGAAAAAAACCAAAAAAGACATTTCAATTTTTTCTGTCCTGTTTTTGTAACTATCTTTAGCCATCAAAATTCAATCTTCCAATAGTCCCTGTCAAAAACTATGCCCTGAGCATGTACAACCACAGAATGAAAAACTGTCCTAACAAATGCTCTTAGACAGTGCTCTGGATCATTTTTTCACAGTAGCTTTTTAATTCAGTTATAAAGTTGCATCTTCCAGTTAGTAAGAAGGAGATGTGATTTGTCTGATGGTGCTAATGCAGTTAAAGAAGGGCCTTTTAGAAACTGCAGAAAGGGTTTGAAATAATTCTTTTGTCTTAAGCAGCAACACCATGTAACACAGTGTTTCATTTGTAACTGAAGAATGTTTTTACCAGGCTTTGCCTTCCCATCTCTCAGTATTTTCCTATTTAATGTAAGAATGAACTGATATAATACAGTTATTTTATGTTTAGAATAAGAATAATGTGTTGTATGCAAAATTTTCAGACATCTCTTTCTGTCTCAACAAACTTTAATCACTCCCCTTTTTCTTCCCTTTTCATGTATGTGTTCATCATTTTAGCTTATGGAAACAATTTATATTTGAATACAGTAATGAAAGCAAGTTCATTCTTGGTTCAGACCTTCACTTCCCCCACTAACCCTTCATGTACCTGTATATAATTAAGTCTGTTCTCATTAAATCTTTTTTTCCAGGCTTACATATCCTGTTCTTGCTGATTTTAGATGAGGTGTAAACAAAGTCTTGCAAAATGGGATTATTACCTTTCGAGGTTTAAATATTTAGTTCATTCACATCCTGCAACAACTTGTAGTGTCCAAACATAGGTGAATGGGTGAAGAGAAGGCTGGGCAGATAGGTAGACCAAAGATATGAAAAACACAGAATATGTGGAAAGAATCGGAAAGACAACTTCCCCCCCCCCCAAAAAAAAAACAACCCCCAAAAAACCCCAAAACAAAACAAGAAGAAAAACAAAGAGAGAATCCAAAAATACCAACTCAAGAAATAACACAGAAAAACCCCAAAAACCAAACAAAAACCCCTAAGCAATCAACCCAAATCCAAACATACTTCAAATGTAAATCAAGGCAGCTCCAAATTCACGTTTCTCTACTGACAGCCACTGGTAACAGCTGAGGATCAGGGCCTGTATCAACCCTATGTGCAAAGGTGTAGCTGGATTGAAACCCATTGTGTATTTAGTTTGTTTAACTTACTCTGATCTTCAAAAATGAGAAGATCTATTGTCCAACACGCTCCAGAACACTAGCAAGTGACAGCCCCAGCAGCTGGTCACTTCCCCCACTGCTGATTTTCAGCAGGATGTTTCTACACCACACTGTGCCATGTGTCATTGAAGGTATCCCCGTTAACTTCACACAAAAAAAGCAGTGCCTCCCATAGCCAGGTTAAGATGCTGCACTAGGAGATTGGAGACCACAGAATAGAATCACAGAGTCTCCCAAATCTCAGAGTCCAGTCTTAGACCAATCACCACTTTGTCAACAAGGCCATGGCACCAAGTGCCACATCCAGTCATTTCTTGAATTCCAGGGATGCTGACTCTACCTCTTCCCCGGACAGCCCATTCCAATGCTTAATTATCCTTTTAGTGAAGACAGCACTAAAAACAAAAACCAAAAAATTGCTTAAATCTGGTTGAGTCTTTTCTACTCTGGTTGAGTTGGCTTTGATTTAAATGAGAATGGGACAATTACCTTAGGAAGAATTCATAATGTAACTCAATTAATGAGAATCCTAGAGGATTAGATGATTCTTCAGAGATATTCTAATAATTTTTAAAATCAGAATTTCAGCTTTTCTTTTGGAATGTGCTTTTTCAAAATTCTGTTCATGCATGCTTTCTGCTGTAGATTAATTTTTCCATGATCTTCATGATTTTTGCTGTAAGAAATATCAAATGCAGTTAAAACCGGAGAAGTTATTTGTTCCTACAAATAGTTGGATTTCTGCATTCATATGCTTGTTCCTTTTGTCTGCAAAAATGGCTGTTTCTGCCACATTACAGTTTAATGCATGGCTTTTTAAAATGTCTTTTGGAAACTTAGCCCTGATTGTCCTTCTTAATACATAAGAAGAGATTAAACTTCGCATTTCAGCTTCTTTCTCTTTAAAGCTTATTACCATCTGATTAAGATTAGGTATGTGTTCAGACTTCTGGGGGAGGTGTATCAACATGCAGTAACATATGGAATACAGTGCAAATTATTTTCTATTGATTCCTACTAACTGAAGTGACTGAAGGGCTATATGACTGCTAGAAAGTAAAATTTTTTATGAAAACCCTAAAGGGACTTCTTCTCATGATTCTATCCATTCATTCAGTGATTCTGATTTTATTTTTTCTTCAGAAAGTCAATCCATCAATTTTTTCTCTGTAAAATTATGATTTATTTGAGACAGTAGTGATTATTATTCTATAATTTTAAATAATTGCATGTGACTATTTAGCTTCTTTTACAGAATAATTTATTAAGCTGTTGATGCAAAGTAAACCCTAGTTGAGTCAGTCAAACATCAGCTATTTACAAAAATGTCTTTCTGACCTAGAGAAGCTGCTGTAAAATATTTAAAATTAATTGAATTTAATTTTTTAAAAGGTGTCCTAAGTTCAATCTGTAGAACTGTACTGTAAATTGAATATAAAATTAGAAAAGGCTGTCTACCTTAGCATAGAATTTTCTAAACTAAATTTTCCTATATTAAATCAGAGGGGCTTACTTCAGCTACTGATTTAAGGAGGAGAAAGAGCAAATCTTCATTTCACTACTGCTCTCCTCAAACAGCTTTTTTCATAAATATGTAGTCAATACTTTAAAAATAAAACTTTCCTACAAATTGTGGTAATATATTTTTTTTTTTCCTACCATATTCCATACATTCCCATTGACAGGGGTTAACCACAAAGCCTCTCTTTAATGACTATCATCTGTAAGGAATGTGCACATAAACATTACATTCTTCTCTGGGAGCTTTCTTTATAAACTATAATATCCTTAACCAAAAATAACAGCTGTCCAGTTTCCTTTCTCTCTCTCTTTTTTTTTTTTTAGTTCTTTCAATACTTTCAGAATTCTGTGTATTGACAGAGTAAAAATGTTGTCTCCAAATGGAAAGCATGCAGTTCTCCAAATCTGCAATTGTATCTAGCAAGGAGAAATAAAAATCATGCCTGCTTTTTATCTCCTACCCTGCCAGGCAGTCATTAAAATAAAAGTGGGTTAGGGTTTGGAGGGTTTTTTCAATTGTTTGGATTTATGAAATACGTTTCACGTATTTCAAAATATGGGAAACACATAATTCTGTCATCAGGAGAAATCTTAAATACAAAATCTTTTATTATCATTGACAGAAGTTTCCTGTTAAAATGATTTTTTGCCATACTGAAAATAGCTAAAATTATTTATTGATTCCTATAGTAAGTGTACTAAATCACCTAGAGTGATACAGTGATTCACCGAAAGTTGTAAAAAAATTCAAGTTTACAAACTGTTATATTCACTTGCATTTCTTGTGCAAACCACAAACTCTGGAAGTTCTTCAGAGTGTTTTCCATTTTAGCTATCTTTAAACTGTTAACATGGGTGAGTCACCCAATTTATGTGAAAGACATGTCATGGTTGTCAATTACCAATCTATATTTTATCAGATATAAATCTTGAGTGAACAATTCACATGAACAGATGAATACACCATGTGAAGAGTAACTACAAATGACTAGATGAGTAAACCCTAATATAGCTTGGATTCCTGTTAATGTATACAAACATAACATAGACTAAACAATATGTAAATTATGCAAAAATAAATAAAACTTATAATAGCTTCAGCAATGTTTTCTGTGAGACGTACCGTCTAAAAATTTTCTTAACTGCCTGTGACAAATCCTGTTATGAACTTAATTTAAGAAGAATATTTATTCTAATTAGGTTTGTATGATCTGTGCTGAAAATGAAACAAAATATTTCTCCTATCATTCTGCTGCCTGTGACAAACAATATGATGTGTCATTGAAAAATAGAGTAGTATTCTGTGAAGCTTAGGAAATTGAATTGGGCTTTAAGGCATATATTTTACTTAATTCTCTACATCCTAGCTTTAAAACTGTAAGTAAAAGGTTCAGTGCAGGCAAAAACATTTTGAGACAGGAAATACAGACATTGCTGTATTTGAACTGTATCAGAATTTAAAGTGCTTATGAATTTTATGCATTTTGGGTTTTTTTGTCATTTTGAGGTCCTGTAGGTGAAGACACCAATGCAGAGTTAAAACTGGTTTGAAAGAAATTCCAATAAAAACTTGGAAAATATATGAGTGTAATATATATGAGTATAATACGAGTATATAATATGAGTATAATATATATAAATAGGTGCACAGAGCAATGGGATAAAGTTCTTGCTTTAAATAATGTATTTTAATAAAGATTTATGCTCTAATTCTATAATTTTTCTCTTAATGTCAAAAATTTCTTAAGTAAAATTAGATCTGTTTCTAATTTGATCAGCAGCGGTTTATTTGAAAATAATAAACACCATTATTAAGAAGCATTGGAAAGCATCTATAAAGTCAAGGGTGTGGTTTCCAGTAGTGTCTCCAAATGAATGTGGTAGAGTAAAATTCAAATGAGATACAATAGAAAAATTCTATACCCTAGATGATAAGTTTTCCAGATGCTGTATATTAGCTAAGGCAGTCAAATTCCAGGACTGTTAGCAAAGGGAGGAGTTAGCCTTGTGATGAAAAAAGTTTTTATTCTCATAATCTTTTTGCGTATGTTCATCTTAATGTCAGGTAAATCACCATGCCATTTGCCAGTAATTCTGCTTTAGACTCAGCCTTGGAGTTTTGTAATTTATCGTGAAGTCCTTTGAATTTTATCCGGATTATTGGAGGAAAACCAGCAAAATACAGCTTGACTCCAGGTGACATGCAAATGTCTTAACGTTAGAAAGATCTTCTGTAAAAGACCACCCATATACTAATTTATAGTTCAACACTATACAACATGGCAATTTAGCTTCCACCAAAAAGCATAAAAGACAATTTTAGCTGAATCTGAGGTATAATATAGTGTAGCTTTCTCTCTCCTTTGGTATAATATAGCACCTCTCCAACTCCTTCACCACTTATCTCTAAGCAATCCTAAGAAACAGGGCTCTTTTGAAAGGAAGTAATGCACAATTATTGATTACAGAAATATATATGTCATTATTAAGATACAAATGAGGTGGCTGTTATTGCCAGTCTGCTGTTATTGCCAGTCTGCTGGAAAGCTGGAGAGCTCACATAATCATCTCACAGCATCTTTCATGCAAAGACAGCAAAGTTAATTTAAATACTCTTTCCCATGCAGGCTAAACTAACTAAACTGACTTGAAAAGAAAGAGTAATTACAGATTGAGCATTTCTGGGGTTTTTTTTCTTATTCTAATCAAGTTGTTCCATTATTTCAGGGATTTCCACCATTTTTCAAGCTGCATAATAGACACATGGATTTATTTAATGATACTGTAGATAACAGTTTTATTAATTAAAATAGCATGAAGAGTGTTTTACAAGACCAAAATATGACTTAGAAGAGCTTAGTACTATAACTGTCAAGCAATTTCCTTCTTTTTAATGTTTGCAAGTCTATTGATCTAATTCCTATTCTGTTCAGTTCAGTTTCACCACTAAGATCCACCTAGCATCAGAATATTCATTGAATTATCTCCATTCATATTTATGGAATTGCAATGCATTAAATGACAGAGATGATAATTCCTTCCTGAAAACTGGGGACAACTGAAATAAGAAATAATAGCAAGCACCCAGCACAATGTCAAACCAAATTACTAGGGGAAAATACCGCCCCAATTTGTATGTTTCTTTTCACATGCACTTTTCTTCAATCAGAGAGAGTATTTTAGCCTCTCTTGGAAATTAGCTGGAATCCATTTTATATGACATTTACATATATGGTACCTGGGTTATTTGAAACAATAGCAGTAGGCTTCATATCAAAAGTTTACAAAGGCAATATCAAAATCACATACTACATTGCTCTGAGTTTTTTATTCAAAAAATAGAATCTATTCATTAATGAGCACTCTGTTTTGTAGGAGGCTTTTATTTCTTATGAGGAAATATCTTAGCATTGGTAGGCTGTGATTTTTAAAATTGACTGCCTGGGTAAAATACCTTGGTACAGAATGGTTTCAATATTGTCACTTTCTGAATTCTGATCATTCTGATCTGTGCTTTCTCCATAATCTTCTCAAAGAACAAGAAAAAATTGTTTTTAAATTCAACTTCTCCAATCAACAGTGGTTTGCAGAAGTAAGCATTTAGTTTAATAAAGGTCTGGAATAAATATGGGATTAATTTCTCTTTTGGGTATCTTGGTTAAAATGTTTTAAAAAATGTAGAATCACAGAAAGGCGGTTGTGGCAAGGCTGGAGGTGGGGATTAGCCTCTTCCCCCAGACAACTAGCCATAGGGCAAGGGGAAAGAGACTCAAGTTGAGCCAAGGTGTCGTTCAGGTTGGATGTTAGGAAAAATCTCTTCACTGAAAGAGTGGTTAAGCATTGGAACAGGGTAATGAAGTGAAGTCACCATCCCTGGAAGTGCTCAGAAGACAAGTGCCATTTCCTAAAATGGTGTAGTTGGCACGGTGGTCTTTGATCAAAGCTTGGACCTGATGACCTTGGAGGTCTTTTTCAACATTCTGAACAGTTTCAAATGAATGATTGGCTTTGGTTGTTAGTTTGGGTTGGGGGAGGTGGTGTTGAAGGAGGATTATAAGTATTGGACCAAAAAAAAAATGGCACTTTTCTACAGTTGATATTTACTACAGCACCTCTGAAAGTGTTCACTATTCTTTGTGAATATGAGGATCCCAGTAAATACAAACTATAACCAAGAATTTATGCATATACACAGTAACCATGATCTGCAAGCTTTCTTCATGGGGGCAAATAGATCTCACAAGAATGCCCATATGTGCAACCTGCAGCTTCAAAAAAAGTGAAAATTATTTAACCACACACTTTAACCTATATTTTAACTTACTCCCTTGGCATTTGTTCATGACTTTTAGAAAATAGCTTAAGATGCTAGCCACACAAGTGAAGTGAACATTTAGCTATCAAAGTACTCTCTTCATGATCTTCTTTACCCTGTCACATTTAAAAAGAGAAGATATGATTGCATCCCTTTGTCATAGATATATTTCTAACTTTTAGATATATTGCATTTACATTTTATCTGTAAACCCTATGAAGTCAAACATTTTTTAATCATATTTATTGAATATTTTTTAGTATGTAATAGAAGATAATAAGAAGTGGTCACTTTGAAGAGGCCAGCAGTAAAAATGAACATATTTTGCTTTCCTTTTTACATATATGCAAATAATTCTTAATGACCCTATTACATACTCTCATACTTTCTCAGAATTATGCCCCATGTATCAGAAAGAATTGTGAGAAGGGAACTTCTTTATGTCTGGCATAAATCAACGAATGCTGCCTTAATTTAAAAGCTGAGTGATGATTAGATTCTCATATAGATGACTCAATAAATTTGAACTTCTAGTACAATGCAGAAAAACATAAACTTGTTTGTGTGTTATAATGTGGCAATAATATGTCCCTTCCTAATCACTGCTGTACCTATCTTTTCTAGCTTGCCTATAGCATGAATAATAAAAAGTTTGCAAAATAAGAAGAAATTCTAATTTTCATATACCTGCATTATGAATCCCTGCAGCTATTAAAAAAAACCTAAAATCCTTAAACTGTGAGAATAAAATACAATCTACAGAGTACATTTTCTTATTATTGACTTTTACGATAGTATCAGTTGTCTACACAGACCTTTAAAATGCTTAAAGCATTGAAAGATACACCTTAAAGCACTTACCTTTCCTTTCTTAATAAAAGATAAAATAACAACACTGTGAATGATAAACAAAGAAGGCAAGGAATAATTTACCGCTTGCCTAAGTTGACCTTGGTTTTAAGAATCAAGGATTGCTTTTTCTTAGCTCTGGCATTAGCTAAACTAAATCCCAAAGCATATTCTTAGATGGTGTGAAGTTGGTCTAATTGTATTCCAGTGAAGTGACACTGATTTGCACTCTCTGCAGGTCAGCCCCCTTACAGGACTAACCACCTGCCCAGATTTCAGTATTAATGGGGATAAGACTGATTGTTTTCTAAGTGTTTGGTAGAGGATTGTCTACTGTTTGGTTCTTTTTGACCTTGTCTCTTCAACCTTGTACAGATATCTCAGGAGAGAAGAAACAGGGATGGAAAGGGTGGAATAGGGTGATAAGGAAGCTGTGATATTTTGTAGAGCACAAAATTAAACATTTCATGTACATTCAATGTGAACTTCATGATCTATGGCTGATGGATGAATGTTTCTTTTAGCTTTTCAGAAATACAAAATCCCTCAAGATAATAGATCAGCTGGATAAAGAGGAGAAGGTACAGAATATTGTAATGTATCTAAAACAAGGGTGAGAGGGAAGGGAGTATTTTTTTCCTAAACTGGAAGCACTTCACAAAGAATATTTCTGAGGGGGTTCTTCAATATAAATCATGCCATTCTAGTTCAAAGCAACAAATTCAAACAAACTTGCAAAATACACAAACTAGTGAGTTCACAATACTAATTTAGATATCCTTGTTTACATTCTCACCCCATTTTGCTAAGTGTGAAATGTTGAAAGCATTTGTATAGACCACAAGTATTTTGGTCCTGGCTTTAAGTAAAAGAAACGGTGTAAATAGGGCTAAATAGGCTACTTATTGCCTAACTTAACAAAAGCTTTTGCAATACTTGCATTTTCTTTAGAACAGAAGTTTCCTAGATTTAAAAAGATGTTTATTGGTGGAATACATTCTTTTTTTTTTCTTTTTTTTTTTCTTTAAGTAATAGAAGGGAATAAAGAACTCATAAATATGCTTACAGCTAGTGTTTACAAAATCTGCTAATGATCTAACTAATGCAGGCTGGATTATAGAATCTATTTTGCATCAGGTTTATGCCTGGAGCAGCCATTTTACAAGGAGCCCCTGACAGAACAACATGTATTATTCTGGGGAATGTCACCCTCACTGGGTTCATTTACATGCACTTTTTTTTGTTGTTCTTTGTTTGGTTGGTTTTTGGGATTTTGTTTATTCTTTGAATCCTCTTTGCGCATGCATATTTCAGTTGTCAAAAAAAAAAAACAAATTGGAATGATTTCAAACCTACATGCATAAAGCTCTTGGGTAAGAGCCCATGATACCCATTGGTGTGTGATCCTAAAAGGTTCAACTGTATTTGTATAATGAGCTGTTCTTCCACCTTTAAAAACTGATTGTCTGCTGGAGATAGTCAATAGATTGACTGCATAGATAAGTAATTAATTTATTTTTAGTGTAGTAGAACTGAACAAAATCACTCAGGTGAAACATTCAGGTTTAATATTTGTGTGTTCTCACTAATGAGGAAAAGGGTAGGAACTATTTTATCACAGGTTCATTTAGAGACTGCAGGGCCCAGCACCGGTACTGCTCAAGACAGAGAAAAATTTCCAACTAATTATTCTGAAGAGATCAGGTACAGACTACAAACGTTATTAGGCATTATTGCTCACTTCTTGAGTCGTTTAAGATACACACTAACTTTCTGTTACCTCCAGGGTGTTTTCAATATTTGCCCTTGATGAATAGTACACAAGAACTCCTTGACTGTAATTTTGCTGAAAGGATTGCACCTTTGCATGTTGGGTTACAAGGCATCCTTTTGAGGATATCAGCAGTGCAAATGTGCAGAAGACAATTTCCCAAGCAGAGAGAAAGATGCCTCATGCTCTGGCTCTACTCCCATCTCAATATTATCTGTCAGTTTAATGGGAATACAAGCAAATTGTAAGGATCCTATTCTGATTTTGTATAGTTGAAGATCAAACTTTCAAGGTCATTCTAAGAAAAGACTTTGACATTTAATATTGTGGCGACTTAACCTTTTTAAAAAGAGGGAGATGACTAGATCTTCATGTCTAATATTAATGCTATTAACTGTGAGAAAAAAATTTATTAAATTAAAACATAAAAACTTCAATAATAGACAGTTAGGTTGGAAGGGAGTCACAGTCTGGAATCTAGTGCATAGGTAGAAGCAGCAGGTTTTCATTATTTCCTCCATTAACCCAAGAATCCTGGCAATTTGATAACTTTTTTTGGCTTACTTTGCTATCAGAAAAAAAAAAGACATGTGTGTTACAGGTAAACCCATAGAACAACTAAGGACATTGGTTTCTTTTTTTATCTGCTGATAAAATGGCCATCCCTTGAAAAAGTTTTAAAAATTTAAAGAAAATTAATTAAGGAAACCAAAGTTTTCAGTTTGTAAAATTTTTAATCTCCGCCTTTGTCTATGGATTTTCTTCTATGAAAGTAAACAAATATCAGCCTTTTTTTTACAGTTACTCATTATACATTTATATAACTGATTTCACATTTACCAGATTGCTATCTTCCAGGTATTAGGATTTTGGAATCAATGCTTTCAAAGATGAATATTTATTTTATTCTTCTGGGCTTCTTTATTTTTCAAAATATTGTAACAAGCCTTGTAGAATAAGGTAGTTTTTGAAAAGGAAGTAAGAATAAAAATATTATGCATACAGAATGATCTATGTTTTAACCTCCAATGGACAAAGGTAATTGTATTAGAAGAATCCATGTGGGATGCAAATAAGGGTGAAGAAAACAATTTCTGGGTGTATTTTTGAGATACATTTCCTGTACTAACTTTCTGAGAATTTTTGGGGTTAGAGCCCTATAAGTATGGCTAGCAGGGTCTGAGGAAGCAAATATGTGTAATATTCACCTTCTCCAGTTACCTTTCTCTCTTATGATACTGCTCATGTGGAGTTCTTTCCTTATATTTATTCAAAATTTTAACCAACCTTGGTGACAGTTTCCTTGTCTCCCTCACCATTGAAGAGCCCACAGACAGTTTATGTCAAAAGTCAAAGAAAGAACTTTGGAGAAATAGTCAAAAAATGTTGTTGGTTTTACTAGCTATCCAGAGGAAAATGGGAGGATTCGTGTAAAGTTTGTTTCTTATTGAAGAATAGTGAAAGGTCACAAAACAAAATTTTTAATCTTCTGTTAATTGCTATGTATTTTTCTTGGAGACTGAACCCAGCTCAACCTCTTGGTACGGGCAAGTCTATGTGCTCCTAACAAACACTTTACATGAGAAAATGAAATGCCAGATAATGAACACTAAAAGGTTGAAGAAGATTGGAAGAGAGAGGAAAATCTGTAAATTCCATCAGTAAATATGTGCAGGGAGTTTATGCAATATCATAGTGTATTTATGTATTTTTTATCTCAACTTCATTAGAAAAAAATATGGCTTATGTATGATCAAGACCAATAAACACAAGTCTACACTCATTCTCAGGGCTAAACTTTGCTTTCTTAAAATGATCCCAACCATTCTCTGACTGATTCCTTTGCCACAGAAAATCTACCAATACATATTTTTACAGGATGAGTCTTTGGTTTATCTTCCTATATTACATTTTATTTCTTATGTAGAATCTGCACAGCAATTATCTGCTGAGGTGTTTTGTCTTTCAAATTTTCCTTTTGAGGATTCACTTCAGCCTTTGGATTTAATGTATTTTTTGTGGAGATCTGTCAAGCTGTAGATTTGAAGACTTAACATCAGAATAGTATGTCCTGTCTGCATTTTTTCAGTAAGCCAAATTCAGATATGTTTGGGAAAATAAACTCAACATAATCATTGATATGGAAGACTGGTTTGGCCCTTATATACATATTTTTTAAGACATAAAATTGTACAGATATACCTATGCATGCACATACACAGATAACAATTAAAGATCAGACTGTTGAAATCACTACAAGCTATTTTTAGTTATTTCAGTGTGTATTAGAGTACAGATGTGTTCAATTGGTAAGTCATATATTTTGTAAAGGTATTAATTTAAAAAAAATGTAGGTTTTCAAATCTACCAAATGTTTACAGTTCTACCTTCAGTCTATATATTCCATGAGAAAATGAAAATTTTCTGATCCATCAGAAAATGATGACAAATATTAATTCAACTGAGTTGACAATTAGGTTTCTTTAAAATTTTAGTAGAAAAATGTTACAGTGGAAACAGTTTACTATTGATGATGTTGAGTTTAACACATGTCCTCCAATACAAGTGTGTCCTTTTTGAGGAAAAGAGATGAATGTGACATGGAAATGCATAATAACAGTGCACTTTGTTTTGTGAGTAGCAAATACAGTAGTGCCTCATTCCTGGCTGGTACATCTGTATGAGGAAGCAGTCCTCTACACATTCCAGGAACTTGATGGATGTCGTGTCAGTTGCTGTATTGTTCTCCCAAAAAAAGTTACCTATAAGAACCATGCTCTGTTGACTTGAAGCTTGCTTAAGAGACCCAAATATTGCCATGTTGGCCTTTTCATCTTGGTTTCAAGATCCATGGCAGGTGCCTATCTACCTTTTCTTTGGAGACAACATCTCTGATCTTGATTCAGAGGCATTTAATAGGAATTCCAAAATTGCTGTTGTTGAATGTTATGCGGTCAAGTTCTCCTTAATGCAGAGAGTGACTCCTGCTCCTCTTCCTTCTCTCTTTACGGCCTATGGCCATCCCTCACGATCCTCCTGCCATGTGAGTTGTTCCACCTTGCTTCAGTTATTCCTGTGGTTGCGTGACTTTGAGTGGCTGCAGAGCTCCAGTTCCTCCTGTTTGGTCCCCAGGTTGTGTGCACTGTACACCAACACTTGGGGTGGATGTTTTCTGCTCCTCACCTGGGAAGCAGCTAAGGAACATTTGTTGCTGCTCTGGTTGGCCTGGCTTATCCCCCAGTAGGCTGGAACATGGCACAAGTGAAACCACTGTGGGTGCAGACTGCCCTGAAATCCTTCAGCTTAAAGCTTGCCTCAGCAGGTTGGCCAGCCTGCTGCCTAAAATTCCTTTGCCACTTCTTCAGATCTGATTTTGGTTGTAGCACTGGAGGGTGAGTAGGGAAGCAGAGTCCTGCTTTTGTGTGTTGGCAGAGTCCAAGGTGCCAAGTTCCCTGTGGTGTCTGCCACAGAAGCGTGATTCTGAAAACATTTCTCTATCCTCATTTCCATCTCAGCACCTCTAACACTGCACAGCCTTTTAACAGTTTCTTGCAGCTTTCAAGATGCATTCTTAATATTTGCATCAACTCATATTTTTTCTGTGAAAGAATATATAAAAATGGTTATGGCAATTTTCATTGCATATTTCTGACTGGGTGTCAGAGGGATTTTTGTTTTATCATAGTATGAGAGTTTGATCTAGGAAAGCAGACTAATATACACTTAAGCTAACATTACATGAGCTCAAAGTCATATTTTATCTGAGAAATTGTATAGCATAAGGAGACATAGAGATAATTCCATGCACAATTCCTCAGTAAGAAACAGGTTATCAGGAGCCTCAGTAAAGTCAGGACTCAGGTAAATATGGCTGGGACTATGAGGAAGCAGAGAGAATGGAGAATGCAGATGGAGAAGCAGCTGGTTGATGTGTAGTAGTAGAAAGGTGTTTTGTTTTCCTGTTTCTTTTAAAATATTTTCATTTGTGTGTGTAATTAAATATTCAAGAATGGACACTGAATAAGAAATGTACCAGAAAGACATAGTTCTTAATAAAAAAAACTTGTTTTGTTGGTACTCAACAGAAATCAACTTAACTGTCGACATGCCTGAAGTGTTTCTTGTGGATCTGTGTGGAGAGCTTTAATGTGGAGAGCTTTATTAATAGTTGGTTAGTTGAGAAAGGTCATGCTGACATATTGCTACTGGTCAAGCTGAGAAATCAGCAGTTAGTAAGTTGAAAGGAGATGTCAGCAGCTTGCAATTAGTGGCTTTGCTGCAACATGGAGAAAGGGAGTAGAGATTAGTTCTGAATATTTCTTAAGAATATGTAGAAAGTATCAAAAGTAGGACTATAGGAATGTAAAAGTAGGTGTAACTGCTGATATGTAACTAACTAATCTTGAGCTCAACTTTTGCAATATGCATGAAGTTAATTACGAACTGTATTTAACTTGCTGTGCTGATCAATAAAATGGGGCCTGTGATGATCAAACTGATGTCCTGGTCTCCTTCCGTCGACAAATGGTGGAGAATGCGGGCAACGCTGCGGGCAACGATGCGGCAACGTTGAATCCCTGTCCTTTTTTCTCGGATTACAAAGAAAAAAGGGAACTCGCCACGGTCCGGAAGTTGGGTGAGAGTCCTTGCAGCGGGACGGTGCCGGATTATTTATAAAAAGCACCCTTGAGGATCACTCAAGTCTCTACGTGCCGCCGAAGTCTGGAGCTGCTAAACAGTGCGCACTAAATAGGTATGGATAGGCAAGCGGCATATGATTTATTCTCTTCATATTTAGAAAAGCGAGGGGTAAAAGAGATAGATTTAAAAAAGGAATTACCGGGGTTGTTAGCTTATAGTCATTCTATAGGTATGTTTACTAACCCACATACAGTACATGAGCTTTCAGAGTAGAAAAATTTTGGAGAGGTGTTAATAGACTCTGTGTTAGATGGAGACAAATCAGCTAAAAAGTTTGGGAAATTATGGCGGGTAGTGTATAATGCATTGCTTCAGCAGGTCTCTGAGAGAAAGGCAGCAGAAAGGGCTACAGAAGCTCATAAGAAGAATATAAGATATGGTCGTGAGGATGACCCTTTAGCACCTTCTGTAACTAAGATACTTATGCCTAAAAATCCCCAGCATAGTGGTGTTGAGGACATGCCTTTAGAAAGTGCGGAACCGTCTGCGCCTCCCTTGTCTGAGGGGGAAGGCGAGCCGGGTGAGAGAGGTAAAAGCAAGCCAGCTTTGCCTCCACTGCCGGCTTCAGGCGGGTCGGATGGTGGGGGGGGCAAGCCAGCTCTGCCTCCGCCGCCGGCTTTGCCTCCGCCGCTACCCCCGGGCAGGCCGGCTCCAGTTACAGCTCCAGCGGGGGGGCCCCTTCCCCCGTGCGAGCCGGCTCTGCTCGAGCGTGCTCCAGTTTCAGCTTCGGCGGGAGGGGGGCTCCTTCCCCCGCGCGCGCCGGCTTTGCCTGAGCAAACTCCAGTTGCAGCTGCGGGGGGGCTGCTTCCCCCGCGTGAGCCGGCTTCTTTCGAGCCGGCCCCGGCTTCACTGACAGCTCCAGCGGGGGGGTCGTTTCCCCCTCGCGAGCCAGCCTCTGCTTTACTGCCTTCCCAATGCGAAAATTCGGCGCCTGCACTAAAATGCCAGCAGCATAGCACCTCCAAAGAGCCAGCTCCCATCCCAAGAGCACACCGTGATCTATGGGGGGAAATGGCTAAACAAAGGAAGGAAGCTTAGTCTGCTTTGGCAAAAGAAGCGATGCAAATAGGAGATGGTGAAGCCGTAAAAATTGCTTCTAGTCTTGCATGTCCTGTTACTTATACACCACAATATGATGCACAGGAGAATTTAATGCATAATGTGGCAGCATATTCTGCCTTAGATTGGAAGTTGTTAGCTCAGCTACGTTCTACAGTTAGTCAGTTTGGTGTAAAAAGTGAACCTGTTAAGCAAATGTTAGATTATCTCTTTAACACTCAGATTTTATGCCCAAATGATTTAAAAGAGATAGTGCGTTTAATATTTACTCAGCATCAACAATTATTGTTTAATGCACATTGGCAAGCATTAGTAAATGAGTCAGTTGCTGTACAACGGGCTCCGGGAGATCCATTGCATGGAGTGACAGTGGATGAACTTATAGGCTTAAGAGCATTTCTGCGTACAGAGGCACAGATGATATTGAGACCAGATAAGCTTAGAGAGACTATGAGATTGATGCGTGCAGCGATAGATATGGTTAAAGAGCCAGGGGGATTACCAATTTATATGGGTATTAAGCAAAATAGAGAAGAATCATTCGGAAATTTTATCGATAGAGCGGCTGCTGCTATAGACCGAGCCGGTGTAGCAGACTACTTTAAGGGGGCGATATTGAAGCAGTGTATCCTTCAAAATAGTAATCCAGCAACCCAAAGAGTATTATCTACTTTGAGAGCAAATCGGACCATTGAGGAAGCATTAGAGCAAATGGCATTAATGCCAACTGCTTCGCAGGCATTTCTAGTAGATGCTATAAAGGAGTTAGGATTGGAGTTACAAAAGCAAGCAGAGTCTAATCAGAATCAGGTGTTAGCTGCTCAGAATCAGGTGTTAGCTGCTCTTGCTCCTCTCCGAAGTGGCTCACTGCCGATCCAGCTCCCACAACACCACAGCTTGTAGACGGCGGTCGAGAAACTGTCAGCAGAGCGCGTTTCACGGGGGCCGCGCCCAGACACAAGTAGCTGCCGTGACATCAGAGACACCAGCACCAGCTGCCGCGACATCGCAGCCACCTCTTGTCTGCAACCCGCAACAACAGGGAGCAAATACCAACTGGAGTAAAGAGTCCTCTTATATTAAATGGACAAACATGTGGAACATTATTATTAAGACGCTCTTCTACAACTATGTTGGGATTATTTGTTTTGCCTGGAGTTATTGATGCAGACTTTACAAAGGAAATACAAATCATGGCTTACACCCTCTATCCTCCAATTAAAATTACAAAAGGACAACTCATTGCACAATTGGTACCACTATCACAAATGACCTCTGGAATACAACCATTTACTGAACAAACACGGGATGAAAAGGGTTTTAGCTCCACTGGTGTTACACTTTTAACTGTGGATTTACAAAACAGACCAAAGCAAAAGGTCACAGTTACTTATGGGCATCAAAGCATAACCCTTTATGGATTATTGGATACAGGAGCAGATACCAGCATTATTTCTCCAGAGGCATAGCCACAACATTGGCCTCTATTCCCATCAGCAAACATGCTCACCGGAGTAGGAAGATTTACATTAGCAAGCAGGTCACCTTCTTTGTCTGTGTCCATTGAAGATCAACAAATATCTGCTGTGTTTTCAATTGTGCAACTGCCTCCTACAGTCTCCTGCCTAATTAGAAGGGACATTTTAACACAACTGAGAGTGGTGTTAACTAATCAGCACCCTTTGAGGTAATTGCCATTGCTTGAACTTTCCCCATTCCACTCACCTGGAAAACAGATACACCAGTGATGGTTAAGCAATAGCCTCTAAAAGAAGATAGCCTTATGCATGCTCATGATCTTGTTTGCACAGCAGCAACCATTTTCCTCTTTGCAGATTGACATTATTAGAAATACTCTTGCTTCATATTCACTTGATATTGCTTCAGAGAAAATTCAAACTACAAAGCCCTGGAAATATTTGAGATGGACTTTGATGGATCAAAAAGTGATACCTCAAAAATTAGAGTTACAACTAGACATTAAGACTCTACATGATGCACAGAAATTACTGGGGGACTTACAATGGCTAAAGCCTATTGTAAGAATACCGAATCATTTGTTAGAAACCCTGCAGCCTTTGTTAAAAAGTGTTGACCCTACTACTCCTGTATGCCTGACACAGAAGCATCGTCTTGCCTTGCAACAAATCAGTGACTGTGTACAACAGGGGTACGTGTCTCGTCGACAACTCGACCACCCTATTGACCTTACTATCTAGAATAGCCCTTGCCACCTGCTTAGTGCTCTCTCTCAACAACAGGAGAAAACGGGGGAGATACAGGTGTTAGAATGGTTGTCTCCACCATTACAACATAAGAAAACAATATGTTCAAAAATTGAACAATTGGCTGCATTAATCAAAAAGGGGCGTCTCAGAATTCTTGAAGTGGATAGTAGAGAACCTGCTACCATTAGACTGCCTATGGAAAAAGAAACCTTGGACTGGTACCTGATTAACTCAAAGGATTTACAGGAAGCATTATTGACATCATCTGCAAAAGTGGATACCAGCAAATTAGTGCCTAGAGTTTTGCAATGGATGACAGAATGGAACTGGATTACTCGACCCTTGAGAGAAGAACGCCCTATAGAAGGAGCTATTACAGTCTTTACCGATGCAGGAAAGAAGTCAAGGCGTGCTGCTGTCACTTGGCAAGAAAAAGGACAATGGAAACATCAAATCATCACAGCAGACCCTGCGGATAGTTTACAAACTTTAGAATTGTTGGCAGTAGTATAGGCAGTATCCAACTTACAGAGACCTTTAAATGTGGTTATCTTGCCGGGAGGATCTGCCAATAAGGCTATGAATTTAGCAAAACAATTAGGGTGCTGGGCAAAGAGTGAACTGAACAAGACATCACAAATCCTAGACATGCTAACCACAGATGTGCAAAGTGTTAACCATGCTGTTTTGCAAAATAGAGCTGCCATAGATTTTTTGCTTTTAGCACAAAGACATGGATGTGAAGAATTTGAGGGAATGTGTTGCATGAATCTGTCTGACCATTCAGTGTCCATTCACAGTAAGATAAAAGAACTACAACAAGGACTTCACAATCTGAAGAAAGAAGAAGGTTTAAGAATCGACGAATGGCTTAAAAGCTTAAGACTTGAACCGTGGCTAAGAAACCTTGTGATCTATGCTATAGGACTGCTAGGTGTAATTTTACTGTTTTTGCTGATTTTGCCTTGTGTTTTTAATTGCATTCAAAACATGGTCAGCCGTACAATAGCAAAAACCTGGCAAGATAATTTCCTTGCACAAGAAGAAAACGGGGGAAATGTGGAGAGCTTTAATGTGGAGAGCTTTATTAATAGTTGGTTAGCTGAGAAAGGCCATGCTGACATATTGCCACTGGTCAAGCTGAGAAATCAGCAGTCAGCAAGCTGAAAGGAGATGTCAGCAGCTTGCAATCAGTGGCCTTGCTGCAACATGGAGAAAGGGAGTAGAGATTAGTTCTGAATATCTCCTAAGAATATGTAGAAAGTATCAAAAGTAGGACCATAGGAATGTAAAAGTAGGTGTAACTGCTGATATGTAACTAACCAATCCTGAGCTCAACTTTTGCAATATGCATGAAGTTAATTACGAACTGTATTTAACCCGCTGTGCTGATCAATAAAATGGGGCCTGTGATGATCAAACTGATGTCCTGGTCTCCTTCCGTCGACAGATCTGTGCCCATATCTTTATTATTTCTAATACCTCCAAGTGTTCAACAGTACTAGAAATAGGAAAATATTTACAAAGATGGGTGTATTTGGCAACCATGGTTAGTTCAGGGGATATAATCAGTGGGAAATACCCATTTTCTTCCTCAATTTTCTTCTGCTTCTAGGCTGCAGTTAGATTATACACTCTGCCCCTTTATCTCACCTTCAAAATACTGAGGGCATCATCATGAAATACTAAGGGTCACAACTCACATAGATCATAGCAATATAGATATCCATAAGTCTGAGCATGTGAACCCATAAAACAATGGCCCACATCAGGAAAATGAAACAATTTCTGCTGAATCAATTACATTTCTGCAGCAGAAAGAAAACAGACAGAATGGTTAGTAATGAAGTGGTGAAGACTGAAGAACTGATTTACTCTTCACATAAATGTAATTATCATGATCTAATGATAAGAGGTTGGCAAGCCAAACATTTCAGAATTGCTGCATTAAATGCTCTAAAGCTGGCAGCTCTGTGTGCCTGACATGCATCATTAGTGTGAGCAAGAACCACTATGTAACACTTCAGGAAGAGTACCAGAAAAGTAGGAATGTGGGTCTGATATTTCTAGGGAAAGAAGACTGCCTGCTTAGCTACAGTGTACTTCAGGTTGAAAAGCAAAGCTGCTCATGAACTTGCAGATTGGAGGCCATCTGGAAAAAGCCTCTGAGTGAATAGATAATTAATCAAATTGAGAAATATTTCCACTTTATGGCAGTCATTGTCCTTTGCAATGAAATCTAGTTCTATCGCAGGTGGTAACAAATATGAGTGTACAATGAAAAATGAAGATGGAAATGTGGAGCCAAGCACATTTGCTAGGGAATGGAGGACTGAAATCCAGCAACGGAGACATCAGCTTTAGCAGGTATGGGCTACAAAGGCAAGCATCATTTAGAACTCACAACAGCATTGGGTTTATAAGGTGACTGAGCCTGATGCTTTGAAGCAAATGGCTGCTTTATTTAAAGAAATTAGTGTTTTCTGTCTGTCTACCTACCCCTCAGTGACCCATTCCCAATCCCTAAGCAGAGGGAGTAGAGCCAGCTCTAAATAGAAGTTTATGAGGTTTTCTGAGAAGGGAGAGAGCTGGCAGCAAAAAAATGGCTGTGGTCTGCAGCAGTCCTGGAAAATCCATTTGGTGGCTGCTGTTGCTCCGGAGGCAGGTGATGCTATGGCATGGTGCCCTACTTCAAACAGTTTGGAGATGATGGCAGAAACCTTGCTTCTGGAAGGAAATGTCAACATCAGCTGCTGCAGTGAGTAGCCAGGCTCTTCTCTTTTGTCATTTCCTCTCTTGGCTGCTTGTTTTCCCCTCTCATCCTCCACCATGAAGGTGACTCAATGGCATCCAAGCCCTTGTCAGTGTGGTAAAAAGATCCTCTCTGTGCTCCTGAGCAGAAATCTTTGCACCACTTTAGACTGAGTCTATCAGTGCTTTGCAATGATTAGAACTAAAGTGTTTTCACTCACACTTTCAATTAATATTTCAGTTGGAGAAAGTGGTTGAGCTGTGATATAGAAACCCATTTTATTTTGCAAGAAAGCAGCTGAGGATTGGAATATCTTAATAGGACACAACGCTCTTGTTAAATATGTTAGGTCACCCAATGTAGATAAAAAAGTCCAAATAAATTACATATATGGCAACCCTAAAACACTTGCTGTAAGCATCATCTTTTTCTACACACTAAAATTCTTATCAGATTAGTTTTGCTATTTTAAAATATATATATATTTGAAATTTCTGTTTGTTTTTCTGTTAATTAATTGTTAATTTGAAATCATACTTAAATATCAAAACAAGAATTCCTTTGCTTCTGCCATAGATTTTTCTTTTTATTTTCAGTTTAAAATTGACATTCCATTTTTGTCCTGGACCAGTAAATTTTTTTTACATTTCAGAATAACTACCAAACTAGAAAATCAATTTCCTCCCCTAGCAGAGGACACTGAAGGAATAAAGAGGAAGAGGGCATTTGTTGGTTTGTTAAACTCTAGCTTGAGCTGGAATGCTGTCAAAACTGGCACAGAAATCATGGATGCTGTTGATTTTCATGCTTTATTCAGCTCATGTGGTTGCACACAAAAGCATGAAAGGGCAAGGGAACACATGAACATTGGAAATTTTCTGTTAAAGTCTGTTTCAAGAGAAGTTAAAGAAGCTGTCAGGAATGGCAGATAAAGTGAAATACCTCCTGAATTCGCACATAAAACCTTTAGGAATTATATCTATTAAAATGTCAGGTTTTGGTTAAATATAAAGAAAATGTGCTGTGGGATCTGCCCTATTTCACACTGACTGGAAATGGAGCACAAGCTCTTCTTATTGATTATAAGTGGGAAACCAAACAGATCAGACGCAGAGAAATGCCTGGTTTTGACATTTTCTGTGCTGTGTTTCAGTGTTTACCATCTTTTCCTAAGGGAGTATTTATCTTAGAAACCACCACAGAAAATCACAGGCCTCAAAAATCAAAGGAAAGGACATGGATATGAGAAACCAAAGGCAGAGTGGTATATTAAAAAAAGCAACTAAAAGTAAGTGAAGTAAAAAGAGCATTTCATTTCTAATTAAAAAACTTCAACATTTAAAGGCCAAGAAATGGAATCTCCACTGATGAGGAAATGTGTATGTATGAACAGATGCAAAGAAAGTAATTATATGTCTTGTTATATTTCATCTAATTAGGAATCATGATGACTTTAAGGTATGCATTTAGGAAGAAATATGGCAAAAAACCCCCTAAAGTATGTGCTCTGACCAATGAATTAGATTCAAGGTCAAATGGAAGCTTTTCCATGCCTCTTGTGTAAATTAGCATGCAAATACAGAACAGACCTGAACATTGTTTTTCTTTGTGCAAACCTAACTTACAAAAAGTAAGTTGCTGAAATATATATTTACACAGACCAAACAAGATACAGTATAATGTTTCAATAAAACAGAAATTCTGTTTTAGAAGAGTTTATCTCCTGCTATTAAAAAAGAATAAATTAGAATGTCATTCACAGGTCTAAAGAAAATTCATGGAAAATATGAATGTTGGCATTTTTAATACTTTCTTTCATAACGTTAACATTTTTTGCTTCATTAGTTACACCAATATCAGTGCTAACAGAGAAGTGAGACGAAAAGGGTAACAGTTGGGTGGCTGAACTGACACCCACTGAACATTCTCTGCAGTTTTGGAAGACTCTGGCCATCTGAGATTAGTCCTGTTGCAGAGCCAGGGCAAACTCTGTGCAGCTTAGGAGTTGACCAAGATTAATGACAGTGTACAAGTGCAGGTCTCTTTGGGTGTTATGTTTGTGTGCTTGGTGCTTTTTCTCCCCATTGCATTTTAAATTGATTTGTAAACTTTTATCTGGATGGCCAAACTTTCTCAACGCGTAGCTTTAAAATTCTGCATGCTTCAAAAAAGTCTTCCATTCTGGACTGGTTAAAGGGGTGAACATTAGGATATCCTTTGTCTTACTTATGTATTCTTTCATGATCTCTCTAGAAATGCTGAATCAGTGATAATATTGTTGTTTTTGACATCTGCTACATAAATGCATTGCATTATTTCCTTAGAAGTGGCCAGACAGTTGTGGAATGTGCTCAGGAAAGGTCAAAGCAGAATTAAGGTTCTGATATTTTACCATTAGCATGGTACAGAGCCAAAGTTTTTTGAAAATTACTTCTTTCTGCTGAAGCTGAATGTGGTCCCAGTTGAAGGTTTGAATGGGTCTAATTTCCCCAGCAAGTCGTCCCCTCCAGAGGGTAGTGGCTGTTATGGTAAAGAACAGATGTATTTGTGGGACAAACGTGCTCTGGGGGTTCAAGTACCTGGTTTGCTTTGCAGGGCTAAGTTTTGTAGCACATCATAATTTGTTCATGCCTTTTCATTCCTCTCTGGGATCTCAAGGTGCATAGAAATACATCTAGCTTCCAGCCAGTATTGGGATTTGCCTTTGGGATTAGCGATAATTGAGGGGTGATATAGCAATGGCATTGCAGAGTTCAGGCATCAGCACATGTGCGTGGGGGTTTGTGATGTCTGCACGTGTGTGTATGGATGCAAGGAACTTCCACAGCCTTGGAACAAGCTGAGAAAGAAACAGGCTTCTCACACACTCACTGACTGTTTTCAGATTCAGCTTGCATATGTGTTTACTGCCATGCAACACTAGGTAGATAGTCCTTGTTTTTCTAATAAGGTCAAAGTGACTTTTTATTAATAAAAATAAAATATTAAAGAAAAGGTAAATATAAACAAGCGAGCCTGCTTTTGCACAACCAATAAAAAATTACTTAAAAATTACTTTCCCTTGCTATGGAACACAATATCTTGATAATGAAAATGGAAAAATATTTAGGGCTTTCCTAATGAAAAAATTAATTGCCTGATAACATTTTTCCATAGTTGCAGTGGAGGAGTACAAAATGTACCATTTCTATATTTATCAAACTGCCTTCTGACCTGCATATAATAAAACTTAAGCACAGTTATGAATACAAAAATAATTTTTAAAATGTGTGAGTTAGTTTGTAGGCAAAACTGAATGGAATTCTGACAAACTTTTACTAAATCTGGAATTCTTTCCTGTAAGTAGAGGTTTTTAGTGAGGAGTGGATCTATGTGAGAGCGTAGGCATATACCTGTCAGTTGTGTGCTGCACTGTACGATGTGTTTGACATATGCTATGAAGATGAAATGCATTATTC
The DNA here is from genome assembly GCF_047830755.1 of Zonotrichia albicollis. Classification (NCBI taxonomy): domain Eukaryota; kingdom Metazoa; phylum Chordata; class Aves; order Passeriformes; family Passerellidae; genus Zonotrichia; species Zonotrichia albicollis. The sequence continues at coordinate 39,072,442 of NC_133823.1, forward strand.
CTTGTCAGACTTCAGTGCAACAATTTTGTTATATTGGACGTATAGTATAGCTATGATGTGTAAGTGGGCGTTAAGGGAGCAAGAGGAAGAGTAGAATTCCTATTACAAACAACTTACCAAGCTCTGCCAACAGTATGCTGGTAGTAACACGTTGGTGTCAGCAAGAGCAATATATTCAAATAAAAAGCATTATATGGCCACCATCTCAGCAGAAGTAAAATACAGTTTGGATGTTTACAAAGCTTTAAGAAATACAAGATGCGAATAAAAAAGCCTCACTTGAATTTTACAACCCAAGAATGTCCTCTGTGATCTATCTCAGCTAAATCCAGTTGTTCACACATTGTGACTCTATGTAAAATTTTGCTTGTAGGGATTTCCTACACTTATAAAATTAAAATAGGTAGAATCATTACATACTGGGAAAGAATACTTCTTTTAGATTTTTTTAGTATTTTGATCTCCAACTTGAAAATATAATCAAATGCATTTTATAGGGATACTTGCCCCTATAAAAACAGTTAAATTAAAGATAGGGGTGGTTAATAAAACAACAAAGGCATTTGTAGGTATGTCACAGCACTGGCTAGATATTCAAGAGGGCCTTAACTATTACACACATGTGCTGTTGAGGCTGTCTTGTGCAGGCAGTAATCCTCAGTGCATAGGCTCCCTGTCTGCAGCATCTCCCTTCTCACATGATTCCCAAGACTCCTGATGATACCTGGGCTCTGCAATGCTTTGTGAGTGCTTAGCTGTGCTGGATTTACAGTGCATTTTCCAAAGCTTCTGTTAGTTGAGAGAAGGCATTCAGATTTTCTAAGAGACTTTAACCGCAATTACCCTTTACTTTAAATAGGACAGAAAATAGCTCTAGCCAAAATAATAAACATATCATTCAGCGTGGTTTAGCCTGTTAGGAAAATGGTCAGCTTTTAGAAAGTGAGTCAAAGTCTACTGGGAGTCTTTTGTGCCTGGTACATAATTTCTTCCCTGAGCCACAGAATCCGAGAGCCTTGTCTACTTATCGATTACTTCTTTATTTTAGTGTACAAACACCCACAGGGCAAAGGACACTTTATTTTATAACTGTTACATATACCATTGTCTAAAGTTTCTCTAGTCAGCCCATTCAAGTAATTAAGTTACTTCCTGACATGCTGGCTACCAGCCCACAAGGCATAATAAGATTGATTGACCTGCAGAACTGCACAGTCAAGTCTATTCAAATGTCATTGAGCCCAGATAGTTCACCCTTCCAACCTAGACCTGTTAGTGTGCCTCATATTAGCCCATTGACTGCCTTTTCCTCAATTCCAGAGAGTATCTTTGAACAGAAATTAATCCCTTGAAGTCAGTTAAGCCACCAAGATCACACAGTTACACTAAGTGACACTTAATATTTCATAAAAATAATCCCCTGTGGTCTCCAGCAGTTGACATTTGTTGGAATAATTTATGCTTGGGTTCGAATAATTTATGCCTAGGCATTCAGTGGGAAGAGTTCTGTCCACATGAGATTTTAAGATATTTTGTCTAATTCAGACATCTTTAAGCATTCCTCAAAGGCTCCAGGTTTGCCTGCAAGCCCATAATTTCTGAAGGATTTGGATGTCCAATGGTAAGTAATGAGTTATTAGTGAGAAGTGCTTGTAGGCTTATTCTTCTCATATTTGTGTTGTAAAGAACTCTAAAGTAACTTGCATTTCCAGGTCTTTCTGAGGTCCTGCTTTTTATGAAGTTCCACTTTTAAGTGTTAGTATTCTTTCTGTTCCACCACATCCACTTTTCCCAGTGCTCATTTTACTTGATGAGACAATGAGGCAGCCAGCTTGCTGTGGCAGGAGGGTTAGTAAATGCTAAGGGCCTCTCTCAAAGTGGCATTCAAGCACTGAGAAAAGTGGTTCAGTGGCTGTAGGTTTTTCGATATTTTTTTGATCATATGAAATTTCTTCATGAGCCTCTCTGCAGAAAGGTGTGATGAGTGAAGAGAGACTAAACTGTGAAACACAATCTGGGTGACTTAAAATCACGAATACTCTGGACTGTGAACATATGTTCCTGTTGTAGAAATTGTCCCATTACGTGGAATTTTGCATCAGAGTTAATTCAAAATGCTGAATGAGACCTATTAAGTGAGTAGATCCCCTGTTCTAGCACCTGAAGATTATAAAGCTGTCTGTTGTAAGATATCTATGACCCAGTTTTATTTGGTATGAAATTTTGGGAAGCTGTAGCATCATATGATTCTGGTGCATAGGGGGAATCATGAAAATTAAAACACATATTCAAAGTTTTTGTATTCAGAAGAAATCCTGGCTTTATTAAAATGAAAATAGTATTTCTGTCATCAATGATGCCACTTTCACTTTTGAGCAGAAAACATGGTGTTTAGATGTATTTGGAGTCTTTGTGCACAATATCCTGTTTGCAGAGGAAAAGTTCCATTTTTAAATTTAAAAACACTTTCTGAAGGGACATCAAAAGCCCACATGGAACAAAGTGAGAAGTATTTATCTGGTATTTTTTTTACTCTGGCTTTCTGTAGAAAGTGGAAGGGATTAATACAGAGAGGGATGACTTAGGTCACATCTTACTTTGATTTTGTAATATCTAGATGTGAGGCACCAAATGTTTGTGGAATCAAAACTAATCTTGTTCCATGCTGGGGAAGTATTACATAAATAAAGTTAAATTAATTCTGGCTATTTGTATAAGAAAAGTTTAAAAAATCTGAATAATAAGAGAAATGCTTTATTATGTTTTCAAGGTTTTAGCTAATGAAGTACATATAGCAGAGAAGAAATGCTAAATTGGTAACACCTACTGTCTTTGACAACTCAGCCAAAGGAGATCAGTGGCAAAGATTAGCTCTATTTTTTTCTGAAGGAATTATATGTGAAAAAAACCCCACAATTTTATGTTTTCCTCTCACCCACTTTCTTCTTCTCACGGTGGTCAGGCTGTTTTATCTCATCCCCAGTAGATCATGGAGAGAATCCAGGGCCACCCACAGGTTATTCTGAACTCAGGACAAAAGCAACTTCTTTTCCTCCCAAAGAAACCACATTTTCTAAAACTGAAATTTATTTTTTCCATTATTTAGGAATCAAGAAGTCTAAATTGGAAGTTCTCAACAGATAAAACTGACAAGAAGACATAGTGTGCTGCTATTCATGAATTTTGTTTCAAAAAAGGGAAAATAGTCCAAATCAATGTTCAGAATTTTCTAGGGCAGGAAGCCCTAGCAGAAGGCCTCTCCCTTCATTTATCGAGGAGAGACAAGGGACTTGAAAGAAGAAAATTTATATATATAAAGTCCCTTATGCAAGGCTCCATGAGGGCAATGTCTCTTGGAACTTGTGAGAACAAAAAGAGAGGTACCATACAGATACAGATACAGATACAGATACAGATACAGATACAGATACAGTTACAAATGACCAGTTTGGAGAATAACCACTTCACAGATTTTGTCCTCATCCATTAAATAAAGAAAAAAAGAGGTGATTCTTGGGAAAAGAGAGAGTAGTATTGAAAAGGAAAAAGGTAAGAGTAAAGGTAACAAGGAAAAGTCATATAATTTTCTGACATATCCAGCAAAAACATATTGTTAAGTGGTAGGGTTGCATGGAATTTAAACATGAATATGCTGAAAATATAGATATTTTTTCTTGCTAATTCTTGTTGCTCTTAGTTC